>NC_056743.1:1862977199-1863087925 GCF_019279795.1 Protopterus annectens | reverse complement strand
ACTGGAAATGTTACTGTACTCAGCCATCACCAGAAACATCACTGAGTGTAACACCCCCTTTGAAATGTATCTCTAATTAAAGACATGATATCTAGGTTCCAGGACACTCATCTTACTGTACTCAGCCATCATCAAACACATCACTGAGTATAACACCCCATTTGGAATGTACCTCTAATTAAAGGCATGATATCTAGGTACCAAGAAAGTCATCATGTTACTGTACTCAGCCATCACCAGACACATCAGTGAGTGTAACATCCCCTTTGCAATGTATCTCTAATTAAAGGCATGATATCTAGGTTCCAGGAAAGTCATCATGTTACTGTACTCAGCCATCACCAGACACATCACTGAGTATAACACCCCTTTGGAATGTATCTGTAATTAAAGGCATGATATCTAGGTATCAGGAAAGTCATCATGCTACTGTAATCAGCCATCACCGGACACATCACTGAGGACAACACCCTCTTTGGAACGTACCTCTAATTAAAGGCATGATATCTAGGTATGAAGAAAGTCATCACGTTATTGTACTCAGCCATCACCAGACAGATCACTGAGTATAACACCACCTTTGGAATGTATCTCTAATTAAAGGAATGATATCTAGGTTCCAGGAATGTCATCATGTTACTGGTCTCAGCCTTCTCCAGACACATCACTGAGTATAACACCCCCTTTGGAATGTATCTCTAAGTAAAGGCATGATATCTAGGTTCCAGGACACTCATCTTACTGTACTTAGCCATCATCAGACAGATCACTGAGTTTAACACCCCCTATGGAATGTATCTCTAATTAAAGGCATGATACCTAGGTACCAGGAAAGTCATCATGTTACTGTACTCAGTCATCATTAGACACATCAGTGAGTGTAAAACCCCCTTTGAAATGTATCTCTAATTAAAGGCATGATATCTAGGTTCCAGGAAAGTCATCATGCTACTGTACTCAGCCATCAACTGACACATCACTGAGTATAACACCCCCTTTGGAATTTGTCTGACTAGATATATGCAACAACTGGAATATCAATAAAGGTTCCTCATAAAAAGAATACAGAGTGTGAACATAATGCCTTATGCATTTTGCCTCAAAGCCCTAGCTCTATGCTCTCTTGCCTTCAGATTGCTGGGTGGCAATTTATGCCTGGCAAACAGATATCCTTAGATCCAGCTCTAATTCACCTTTTCCATGTCTTCAAAACGAATAGCAGCAGAGCTACTAGAACTAAGGTTTTAATTTTTCCTTGTGACTAGGTAGTACATTTTAAAAGGAAAGTATGTAATTAGAAAATTCCCATTTGCTGGAATAGACTTCCCATCCATATGAAACAAAGTCCTTCCTGAACCTTTTTCTAGTATAACCAGGACCAGTGGATGGGAAATCAGAAATTCTGCACTAGTGTGACACCCATGTCACTGATGGACAGAAGCACCCATTAATTAATGTACTAACTAACATGCACCTCTTAAAATAATCTCCAAGGCACAGTAACTCACAAGATACAATTGGGTTGCATGGCTAGTCTTATAAAGGCCCCAGTGGTCTTTAGCCTTGTATACACCTATGAACCTGTCAGGAGTCAGGAAAAGGGAGGGAGAGGAAGGTTGTTTTGTGTTATACTACTGGTCTTGTAAATGTAGCAAATTATGCTGTCTCTTTTCAGGTAAATGTAGCACATTATTCTCTCTATTTTCAGGAGCAGCCTATATACAGCCCACCTTTCTGTGTTTTTTAGACAGAGTTTCAGCTGACTTAGATGTATGACATCAAGTCACAACAGTGACATTTCCAAGCTGATGCAAGATGTCATCATAGACCACATAAAATTGACATAGGAAACTTACAATCCTTACACCTAGACCAATATATTCTTGTAAAAGTTAGATCATGCCTGTAAAACCTAGGTGACGTCTTTCGCAAAAGCAAGACACAAAAATACTCTGTGAATACTGTATGTCTCAATTTACCCAAGGCTTGACACTATAGCCAACTTTGACATCACTGACAAACAGGTCTAGCTCAAAATAAATCCCTATGGAATCTGCTGAATTGCTAACTGGCTCACTGATAGATATTACGCTAATATGATTAATGAACACTATCCTCCAAGAGACTTCTCATTTGTGGTGTAGCACATGGCTCTGCTTTGAGATCAATTTAATTTTCCATCTGCTACGCTGATATCAAATCTGACTCTAAAGGTCTCTGACTTACCAAGATCATAGATGACTACAAAACTGGGGCCATCAGATCCCCTGAAGACATGTAGATCCTTCCGGAGGGCCTAATGTGGACAAATTCAATTTGCTCAGGATCTTGGTTTAATGCTGAATTCAAAAAAATACAGAGTCATACAGTTAAGGAAACAGAATCCTCACACACCTCCCATGTAAAAGGCACCCCTTAAAATAGACGCTGTTATTGGAGGCCTTGGCACCTTCATGGTTAATGAGTGATATTTTCATCAACGTGCTTCCTTTATCATTATGACTCCTTCCAGCTTATTACCAAGGTCATTTCCTCCTGGTTTAAATAAGTAATTGTTCCCCTCTATACATCCCTTATCAGGCCCATGCCAAAATGCAAGGCACACTTTGGTATTTACCTGTCCAAACACCTAACCTAACTTGAAAGATTCCAGCAGTTCCTTACTAAACATATCTCAGGTATGGACTCCCTACAATACACAGAGCAACTAAAAGACATATAGTTCTTCTTCATCTCCACAAAGATTCTTTCAGTGAGATCTATACCTGTTCTACAAAGCTATAAATGTCCCAACCCTCCTTAACATACTACATATCCACAAAACTAATAGCAACACAAATACAAGATCAATGGATCTAAATCTATACTACAGCACAAATATGAACTGACATGACAGTCACTGATTGCAAAAAAAAAATCCCCTTCTCTGAAACAATTTCTTACTTTCTGTAAAGTAAAGCACATTCCTCACTCTCTTCAAATCTAATGTAGACAGATGTATGGGAAACTTTAAATTTATCTCGGGCCTAACCCTCAGTCTTTTGGGAGATTGGGAAGTGTAGCTAACTGGGTATACCAGAAGAATTTCAGTGGCTAGACCTTTAAAAGTTTAACATATCTGTCACCTAGTAGCAACCTATAAACCTTAGCAGTATCCAGTTTGGACTAACCAGGAAAGTGTTTATCAGCATTTGAGATCTCTCAGATGCTGACTTTAATTTTAAGTACACAAAATTAGGTTTGTTTAATTTAGTAGGTATAAATAAGACCTATCTTATTTCATTGTTGTGCAAAGAAATACAATGGAGTTTGTGATAAACCAAGATGCTACCAGCACAGCTAGCTGGAATTTTGTAAATAATTATATGTCACTTGAAAATATTAATATGATTTATATAGAAATGTGACACTGCTAGCCCAGCTAGATAGAATTTTGTAAATAATTCTAAGTCATTTGTGAATAGTAATATGATTTGTGTGCTTGCCTTAAAAATGTTAGAAAACTATATGTTCTGTACTGATCTTCGACTGTGACCACAGTGCACCCTGCTGGAAAAGAGCAGAAATGTGTATAAACTATATGTCAATGCAAATGAATGGTTTCATAGTAGAAACTGGGACATACAGAGTTTACTTGCAAAACTCTAACAAAATAAGCTAAGTAAAGAGTTGTATGATGTGTTATAAAGTTAGTTTATCCCAGCTAAGAAACAGGATGTGTAGGCTAGGGGCTTCTTTCTATTGTCTGGAAACAGAGGTAATTACATGTTTCCAAGGTAATTGTTTTACTATTTTCCATTTCAGGCAAGCTTCTAAGAGACAATTGTCAGCTTCTGAGAGATAAGTATTTTTAACAGAGACATTAAAAGTGTAAGTTCCAGCTAGACTGGGAAACTTAGGCAGAGCTGACAAGAATGATGTAATCTGAGATGATTCAACAGTAATGTGTATTATTAACTTAAAAACTATCTCAGAGAGAAAGTCAGTGCATTTTGTATCTTGTTCTGGACCTGTAAACATCTCCAGCACTTCTCATCTATATTTGCCTTGCTCTGTAATTACTTTATTTAGAACATAGTTGCTCTTAGAGATAAACAGGAATACAGCAATATTAGTGTAGATGTTTTCTATATTTATGTGAGACTGTCCTACAATGTTGTTTTAAAGTCTTTCCTGTGATTCTGAACTCTATTGTCACTGTGTCGAGTTGATGAGTATTGCTTTGTGTTTTTATTATTTATTATTAAATATATTTAAAGCTTTTAATTATGGCTGATTGTGTATAGAGATATTTAAGCTATTAGATTACTTGCATGTGTATTTGGTGATACTGTACAGGCCACTCTAGAAAACCATAAAAGTTGTAGTCACACTTACCATTTGGATAACAGTAACATTGCACAGTAGAATTGGTCACCCTTTGGGAAGGGCCTTAAGTAGATGATAAGTAAGTAGTGGTTGGTTGCAGTGATTACTACCTTTTAATCTGGGCAGAAGGGGCATAACTAGTAAACCTGTGCCAGCCTTCCCCCAGGAGTGTCTGTGTGTTTGCATATAAATCAACTCTCAAAGTGTGTGTGTCAGATACTTGGGCAGGGACATAAAGCACTGGTTGAAAAGAGGGTGCTGGAGGTCTTGGCTTGACCATTTGGCTGAGATCTTAACCATATAGCTGTGCCAGTGGGGAGTCTTACTGGGGATCTGGAGAGAGAAGGAATGTCTGTGATCTCTGTGTGCTCTTAAGGGAAATTGTAGTTTACTGTGTGTGTACTTGTCATCCTCCAAATGTGCATGTCCCTCACTGTTGTTAGTGGTGAGGATTGAGGCTCCTTGATTACTGAGCCAGGGCAAAGGCATCACAGAGTTAATGCAAACTGTTACATCATGCTTTGTTGTCAAGAATGTCTCAATTGGATACCATGTTTGGAAGTACACAATTCTCAAGAGAAGGCAAAACCCAAGGGAAATCAGCTTGCATTTTTTGTACTGTAAAGTTTACGTTTCCTGTATTGAGATGTCTCTTGCAGAGTCACCATAAAGTTGTGTCTGTGATCATTACAAAGAAAATAACTAGAAGTATAATTAGTTTAAATCTAACAAAATAGCTACTTGATGTTCAGAGTAGTGGGTTTAATTTGGTTTGTGGAAATTAATATTAATGCAGTTGCCTTGTCTGAGCAGCCAATATTGGTACAAATGTCTCATATTAGTTTTGGTGCTACTGATTGCAGGAATGGCGTCACGTTACTGATATTGGGTGTTCAAGCTGTAGAAACAATTAGTGCATTGGAAATGGAAATGAACTTCTGACAGGAAGTTAAGGATTATGTTGTATTACATAATGCATTTTTTCTCAAACTATCCAGGAAATATGCTGAGCTGAGTGTACATTAGGAAGTGAAGCTACAGTATATTTTACTATATTTTGGAATTCCCTCTAAGAGGCGGTAGAAGTCCACTCTCCCACCCTAGAATCAGAGCTGCTCAGGCTTGCTAGAATAATGCTCCCACGTGGGGGTGAAAGTCCAAAACAAGAGAAACTCCAACAGACACAGGTGGGAGCCAACCAAATAAGGTCAGTGAAAAACATCAATGGCAATAATAGTAGATATGTAATGGAGTCCTGGTTTACTTGGTGGATGAAAGTGCTTCATTTTGCTGTGATTTAAGGGATTACCCTATCTGCTATTGTTGTTGGTGTTTTTTTTTTTTTTTTTGTGCTCAGTTTTGAAAGACATTGGGTTGCTTGTCATTCTGCATAACACCATCAGTCTTCTGCTGTGAAGAATTTGCAGCTTGCAGCGCTTGTGTTTTTCTGTGTATGCAATAGACAGACACCTTAGGATACTGTTAGTCATGCAAGATTGGCCTTCCAGACAGTGTACAAAGTTGTTGGATGACCTGTCATTCTGCATAAATTTAGAAACCTTCTTCTAAAGAGGGTTCGCAACCTGCATAAATCGATATACACCTTTGGCTGCCACTGGCCTTGCAAGACTGTTTCTTCCACACAGTGTCAAAAGTCATTGTGTCACCTCACAGTATGCATAACATTAACAGCCTTTTGCTAAGAAAGGCATGCAGCCTGTGAAATCTGTCTTTCAGTGTCAGGAATAAATAGACAAACACCCTCGGAAACCACTAGAGAAGTTGCTAAAGCTGAAATTAAAGACAATGCTACTATGACAGGGAAAGGACACTTAATGTGTTAACATAAATCAGTTTTCTTTATGACATTATATCTTGAGAGTTAATAGTCTTTGAGTAGTTTGCCCTTCATAGACAAATAAGCATTTAAAACTTATAGCTAGTGTTGGTTCCAGTGAAGATTGACCTAAACTGACATCTCTAGCAGATGAAATAGAAATGTTGACCTATCCTGTTGCAAACCAACAACTTTTTGTGCAGGGTGTCTCTAAATATCTGATTCCAAATGGAGAGCTGCCTTGGAGTTGAATAGCTAAGCAAAATACCTTTAGATTGTTTTTTTTTTTCTTGTCTTTCTTTGCTTACCAGAGGGTGATTTTTTTTTTCTTCCAAGCTATTTGTGCCTCACTTAATTTCCATCCTACTCCCCATTCAAACCCATCACATTTCTTTTCTTTTATACCCAACCATACATCCTCACTTCTTCTAAAAACTATTCCCTGACATCATTTAATTAAAAATATGTTTAAATTAGTTTAGAGGCAAATAGGACTTAACAAATCTGGTCATATGGTTCATTGTAGTGACTAATTATTTGCAAGAACTTAATTGACATTTAATCAAGTTAGACACTACAATGAACCATATTACAATTCTATAAGTCATTCTCCTCTTTCTTGGTTTGAACCTATTCTTAGTCCTTGTTGATACCCTTCCTACTGAAAATAACATGACATACTCTCACTGACCTCACTGCATATTCTTCCACATCTTACTTTTAACCTTACACCACAAATCTAATATGGACTAACAGGAAATAATTTGTTATACAGCTCTACCTCATGCAAACACAGTCCACACCCTTCGCTATGCTCAAAAAATCCTTATAAAGCTGTACTACCTCCTACTTGGATTACTTCAAGATGGTGATATTCAAACTAACCCAAGTCCAAATAACCTTAATTTTAACCTGATTGCAGATCACAGTTATCTGAACAAAATCTATAGGTTATAAATATAATTACACTAACCTTATAGTCATAAAGTAGCATGCCTTAATGCTGGGAACATCAATAACAAATGGCCTGGACTGAAAACATGGCTTTACTCAGAAAAAAAAAACAGGCATAACTGAAACATTGCTGAAACATACTTTTTACCCCTTCCAATATTTACTTTCATTCTACTCCATTTAGTTCTACAATAGGTTGGGGAAGAGAAAAGTTGGAGATGTTACCCTTATAATTTACAAAAAAAAATTATCAGCCACTAGCAACAATACTGAGACTGTAGAAAGCAGCAGCTGCAGCAGCAGTCAAAACCGGATCCTGGCAGAAATATCATTAGGTGATCAAACCAAGCTGCACCTCTGCATAACATACATTCCCCAACCTTCCCCTGAAGCGATTAATGCAGATATTTTTCAAACAGGTGTACCACAAAACTCCATTATACATGGAAACTTCAACATCAATGCCGTCACTGACACCCCCAAAACAAAATGATCAGTTTCCACAATTTAGAACAGATTGTGAAAAAGACAATTAGAGCTAATCCAACAACAGCAACTGGTTCTACTCTTGCTATGATTATCTCTAACTTAAAGCATAGATGCCTTAACATAACCATCCTCCCTAATACTCTAAGTGACTATTGCCCAGAAACCTCAACATTTTTCCTGAAGGCCAAAAAAAAAATACTGCTTTACAAACTCACATACAGAACTATTCAAGAATCCAAAAAACTCATACCCACTTTCTAAGCTGGTCTTTTATATTCAACCTCAGTTATCCCAGCTTACCCAGTAGAGGACCCAGTGAACTCCATAGTTTGAAATATCAGCCTTATTTGAACAATATACAACATGTGAGTCAATATCTAGGAAATAGGACTTGCTATGAAAGAGTGAACAGCACAATGTTGCATCATTAACCAATATTTTATATATTTGTTTATTTTATTTTATTTATTTGTGTGTCTTTGTTGCCTGTACAGCTAATTATTGGACATATTAGTTAAAGTACCCTGCAACAAGTCCTAAGGATCTCAAGTTAAGTCTTTTAAGTGGAAGGGCCCATTTCATTCTGTTAAATTTGGGCAGACTGGATGGAGCTTCCAAAAATGAAGGAACTTCCTGTGAAGTTTGAGAAGTTCACTGACCTGGTCTCCAAAACCTTATCACACACAGTCAGTATTAAGGCTGTATATGTCACTCACTAAGAGACAAGAGAAGCATTTCCCGCCAAAGTAGCCTTTGTAAAAAACATTTTATTTTATTTTCATTTGTTAGCCAGGGTAGAATGGTGATCCAGATAGACCATTTTCAGGTTTAGCCAAGGAGTACAAAATTAAAAAATATTCACACAAAACTGCAAGTACTTGTTAGATTTAGAAACAGACGTAACCATAAATGAGACATTTTAGAGAAACACAACTTGACAGATTCAATAAAATACAGTGGCGAGTATAACAGGCATTTCAACAACACTATATAAAATATACAAAAAAGTGGAAGAAGAGGGTAAGAAAGGTTAGAGGACGTTAGAGAGAGTTAATGGAGGCAGGAAAGAAGGGGAAAGACAGAGTGTAGAAGAAAGTTAGGGTACTGGGGAACACTTGGTAGGGAGGGTAAATAAGCTATCAGTGGTAGAAATGACTCTAGGACTGAGGAAAAAGTAGGAGTAGCTTACAGAAAGTTGTAAATACCAGCATCTTAACTTGGGACTGCAAAGCAGCAGTTTGACAATATCAGTGAGATATTTCCACAGTGCAGGCAGAAATGGAAATATTGTAAAACTGGTAGCAAGAGAATAATTTAAGACAAACTGTCATGAAACAGAGTGTTGAATGTAAGGATACAGTCTTGTTTTTAGAAATACCATTCCACAGGCATTAAAGCTGGACATCCCACAGCAATTATTACCTGATAGAGTGAACAGGGTCTGGAAGCAATCATCTAGAGAAAAAAAAGAATCCCTGTCATGGGGGGGGGGGGGGGCAAACATTTTTAGATTCAGTAAATGTCACTTAGAGGTGCACAAGCACATGCAAATAGAGAACTTCTGTGCAATGCAAATTTCCTCATAAGCAGGTGAATCTTATGCAGATTAGCTAGGTGGAGTGATCCCACAAGCTGAATGGCATCCGTGTAGACTCCATGTTAGTGTCCATAGTGTACGTGGAATTTTTCCACATACAGAAGTCTACACAGACACAAGGGGATACAAAAGTCTACAAATATGCACATAACTCTCCTGAAAATGCTAGATCACATACATATATGTGTGCAAAAGATATATTGTGGATGTCTGAAGGAGGAAGGGAGTATGTAAAATTAATAATATATTTTTTAATAATTTCCGCATGTTTGCTCTATGCACCACATTGTGTAAACAGCAAACATGCTTAACAGAAAAATTAAAAAAAAAAGTAAAATAACATTTATAGTGTAGTTTTCAGAAACGTACTGTAGGAAATGCATCGGGTCAGTACAATGGTGCATTCTTGCTGTTACACAGCTCACACAGCTATGAGCCATGTAGTTTCCAGGCTGTTAGCACAGAAATGTATGCAAATGAGGTAGATTTCTTGAATTGCTAAAAGAAGCAACCATGTCCTCATATCCACTTTGTATAGGCTCCTACACAATGTTGATATTCCCGATGACACCGGGGGGGGGGGGGGTCCTGTTACTTTTAGGATTTTTTAGTCCCCAGCACTTGTGTTTACTCAGTGCACCATATAGCTTAGCATGTTCACGCGAACATACCACCCAGGTCTCAGTGATGATGTAGGCAGCAATCAATTAAAACCGAATATATTCAATGACTAACTATGACTTTTGTATAAACTATGCTGTGTGGTTCATAGTGCTATGTCACGCAATAAAGAAGGGTCTTTAAATCATGTCAATTACATACTAGGCAGGTTAACTGCATCATAATTACCCAATACCACATGCTGGCCCTACTGCAGGACTGTATAAAGCATGCATACACCCTACATTCTGATTTTCCTGCAATACCCTGGACCATTGGAGTACAGATATGGGAATTTTAACTGACATAATGCTAGGGGCTGCTGCAGCTGTGCTGCACCTGTATGTGCTAGATGCTGAAGTCAGTGCTGCTGGTGCTGCTGACAACAGGCCTAGACTGAGAAGGAGAAGAGTTTTCAGACCCAGGATGACATTTCAAGAGCTACATGAGCTGGAGATTGTAGAGAGCTACAGGGTGGACAGGGACATATTACAAGAACTCACTGAGCTCTTCCACTCTCAACTCAGAGCCAGAGCTAACAGAAGGGAACCCATTCCAGTGGAAACAAATGTATGTACCCCTTAGGATACTAGCTACAGGTACTTTTCAAAGACTAACTGGGAACATGATAGGGGTGACACAGGCATCTGCATCCAGGATACTCCACCAGTTCCTGGATACTATGCTTCCACATGCTAGTGAGCACATTTCATTTCCCCTCTCCGCTGAGGTGAGGGCCAGCAATATGGAACAGTTCTACCATGTAGCATACTACACTGAAGTAATGGGTGCCATAGATTGCACTCCTGTACACATCAAGGCACCACCTGGTGAGCAGGGTACAATCTACTTTATCCACAAGGGGTACCACTCCATCAACTGCCAGGATGTGTGCAATGTCCAGGGGATTATCCTGAACGTGTGTGCTGGCAACCCTGCCAGTTATCATGACTCCCATATTTGGCACACATCACAGCTGTACCAGATGTTTGCTGGGGGGACATCCCACAGGGCCATTTACTGGGGGATGCTGGCTACACCCTGGAGCCATGGATGATGACACCCATCAGAAAGGCACACACACTCATGGAAGAACACCATAATGAGGCACATGCACAAACTAAGAACATCAAAGAGTGTACATTTGGGCTTCTGAAGTCACGGTTCCAGTGCCTCAATATAGCTGGTGGAGCCCTGCACTATACTCCAGCCACATGTGAACAGATACTCACAGTATTTGCAGCTGAAGCAGGATTAGCAAAGAGAAGGGATACACAGCCCCCCAGTGCCTAGGTCACCACAGCCACAGTCACAGGAGGACTCAGAGGAGGAGCCCCCTGCTTGTGTCCCTGTAGTCAGACGTAGGTGTGCTCAGTACACCCTGGCTTTGAGTAAGAGACAATGCATAACACATTCATGGACAACATAGGGACTGACACCTTACTCCTACTCACATACAAATATTAAAACTGAAGCCAAGCAACTCATACATCCTGTACCTATCTATGTAATGGCTGTGTACTGCTTGCATCTGACAGAGTCAGCCCTGAACTACAGTTGTGTCAACTTCTATATTTGCAAGGTAAGTCCATAACCTACATAGAAGTCTACAGGATTATTATATGTCATTAATGTATGGACCTGGTACATTATGCAAGTAACTATAGTGGGCTAGTTGGACAGAAATGACATCCACATAGGTTCATAGGTGTTTACTAGGCTAATGACCACAAGGGCCTTTTTCTTCCTAGCCATGCATCCCAAAGCCCTGACAAGTTCTGATACCCTTGATAATTGTAAGCAGGGGCTTACTAGATGAAACATTTACATGTTGTCTGTGTCCATTAGAGACACAGGTGCCAAACCAGTGATGAATTTCCTGTTCCCCATCCAGTTGCCCAGGTTGCACTTGAATTGGGTTAGGTTGGTTTGGGTTTGGGTTCTGTTTCACATGGATGGGGAGCCTTTTCCAGAGACAGGGTAATCTCTGGGATACATACCTGTCTCTCTAGCAGGTCCTATTTATATCGCAGGCAAGGTTTACATCTTTAGATTGTGTAATTTTGGTGTTGCTTGATTTGTGGATATGAAGTAGGTACATCAGAGTGGGGTCTGACAATGCCCTGTATGCCAGGAATAGATCTCCCCTCAAAGCCTATAGGAGACAGAATACAAGGACAGAGCCTTGAGGTGGTCTGTATAGGACATTTTACTTAAGCCATGTATTGTTTTAGTGAGGAACCTCCATGGATGTCCCAATTATTGGGTATGCCTGGTTAGGTACATACCAAAGGGGGCATTGTACTAAATGATAAGTCTGATGAATGCCAAATACAGTGGAGCAATGACTTCTTTGGAATTAGATGCCATACCTTTATTTAAAAGTTGTGCAACATAGAAGAATTTCCTCACTACTATAGAGATGTGATGGTCAAACACTAGATTACTATCTATGCATGTCCCAAAGTCCCTGACTGCTGGGTCAACTGTAAGGGGTGTGTTGTCAATATGATAGTTACCAGTGGTGGATGACTTCGTGAAGGATACTATTATGCATTTCTTGGCATTAAGTTTTATCCCATGGCTCTGACATCAGTTGTTTGCTTGTGTCAGTGCATCCTATAGAACATTTGTGTCAGTATGGAATTCAATGACAGCTCCTAATTTGCAATCATCTGCAGATTTATTCAGACAGAGACCACAGACATTGGCCTTGAATTCAGAGAAGTAAATGCTAAAAAGGAGTGGTCCAATGACTGATCCCTGAGGGACTCCACTTGTGGCTGTCCTCTTTGTAGAGGTGGACTCCCCCAGTTCTAACTTCTGGGGTCCTGTCTGTGAGCCAGTTGGCTATTCACTGGGTGACATATGAGTTTGTACTTAACCTCCTGAGTTTGTCAACAATGCCAGAGTAGGGTATTATGTCAAATGCCTTGGCCAGGTCAAGGTAGGCAGTGTGAACTGTTTTGCCCTCATCCATTGCTTTGGTGACCTTGTCAAAGAATTCCTCCAGGCTGAGTAGGCATGATCTGCCCTTGACAAAAACAAACTGGGTTGGGTCCAGTGTCTGTAGGTTTACTATATCACTACTGATCATTTCCATGATAATTCTTTGCATGGCTTTACATATAAGACTAGTGAGACTTATGGGTCTGTAGTTTCCAGAGTCTGTAGATGCCCTACCTTTGTCAGAGGTATAACTGTTCCTGTTCTCCATTCATGCAGCACAAAGCCTGTTTGGAGGCTATAGTTAAATAGCAATTCCAGAGGCCCTGATAAGTCACGGTGGGATTACAGATACCCATTCCACAATCATGTTTACATTTATAGGATCATAGGTTCATAGTTAGGTACTAGGCTATCTGCCCGAAGGCATTTATAAGCCTAGCCAGAATGTGTTGGCTTTTGCCACCCCCTTAGATTAGTTCCCTGTGCCTCTGTCCAGCAGAGCCATTGAAGTGATCCCTGGGGAAAACTTTCTGTTTCCCATCCACTCGTCAAGGTTTCTCTTGAAGATGGTTAGCAAGGAGCTCTGTGTAATATAGATTGGAATCTTGTTCCAGAGCATGGGAAGTCTCTGGGACAGGAATCTATCCCTCCAGCACATCCTATTTATTGATGTGGTGAGGTTTAGATTCTTGGAGCATGTGGCTTGAGGGGATATGGTTTTCTTTAGGTGGAGCATGTCCATCAATTCTGGGTTGGACATGGCCTTGTATGTCAGGCAGAGATCACCTCTGAGTAGGTGGTATGCAACCGAGTACAGCTGGAGTTTCTTCAGTCGAGCTGCACAGGGCATCTGCTTGAGGCCAGTGATCCTCTTGGTGAGGTACTTCTATAGTCTTTTCAGTCATTGCAGGTGTCTTGTAAGGTACACCCCAAATGGGGCATTCTACTCTATGATGGGTCTGATGAGTGATGCGTAGAGGGACCTAATGACCTCTTTCGATCTGGATGCAAATCCTTTTGTGATTAGGTGGGCCACATAGAAGGATTTTCTAACCACTTTGGCAATGTGATTATCAAAGGATAGGTTACTATCTACTTGGGTCCCCAGATCCCTTATTATGTCTTCCGTATTTAGGGAGCTACACCTATGTGATAGTTTGTGGGTACTTTGTTTTTTTCCAAAGGGGTGACTATGCACTTTTTGGCATTTAGCTTGAGGCCATGGTTTTGACACCAGGTATCTGTCTCAGTGAGAGCCTTTTGGAGGATGTCTGTGTCAGCTGGAGAGTCAATTATAGCCCCTAGTTTGCAGTCGTCTGTGAACTTGGTCAGCCATAGTCCTCCTGTGCTTGCATGTACCTCTGAGAAGTATATGCCAAACAGGAGGAGTCCTAGGACTGAGCCCTGGGGAATGACACTTGTAACCAGTTTAGAGTCAGACCTAGCTCCCGCAACTCTTACCATATGGGTTCTGTCCATGAACCAGTTGGCAACCCATCTTGTGATGTAGGGGTTTATGTTCAGGCTGGTGAGCTTGTGTATAATACCTGAGTGGGAAATGGTGCCAAAGGCCTTTGTGAGGTCTCGGTAGGCTGTGTGGACCACCTTTCCCTCATCTATAGCCTTGGTAACTGTCTCAAAGAAGTCCACCAGGTGTAGGAGGCATGATCTGCCCTTAACAAAGCCAAACTGGGTAGGGTCCAGTGTTTTGAGGTTTCCAATGTCTCTGTTAATGTGATCTGTGATGATGCACCCCATAGCTTTGCAGACCAAGCTAGTCAGGCTTATAGGGTGATAGTTCCCAGGGTCCATTGTGGCTCCACCTTTGTGGAGCGGAATAACCGTTGCTGTGTGCCACTCTGTGGGTGCATAGCCTGTGGAGAGGCTGAGTTTTAACAGTGTATTTAGGTGAGGGGTTAGTTCATCTTTGATCTTGTGTAGGATGCAGCCTGGGACACCGTCCGGTCCCATTGATTCTGTGTTTTTGGCTTTGGAGAGGGCTGTTTTAACCTGAGTGCCTGTGATTTCAGGGGCACTACATTCTTCTGGTATAGTTACAGGCCCTTTTGGGCGTGAGAAGGGGTGAAGTTTGCACTGAACCTGTCTGCCAGGATGTTGGCTATATCGGTCAGTTCAGTGTATTTTGTGCCATTCTGAACTAACTCTGAGCAGATCTGAGAATTGCCACTTATATTCTTGACATAGCTAAAGAATGCCTTGTGGTTATCTTTGGAGTCCATGACAATTTTTCTTTCAAAGCTAGCCTTGGATGATTTTATGAGGGAACGTAGTTTCTTGCTGATGCTGATCAGGGATGTCTTCCCTTCTTGGGATTTTACTCTTTTCTGTACTAGTTTCCTCCTTCTATTGTATAGCTTGTTTATGGCAGGTGTCCACTAGACTGGTTTCCTTTTCTTGGAGGAGTGAGTCTTGGTTTTGTTTGGGATAGCACAATCCATGCATTCTTGTAGGTGCCCTTAGAGTGCATTAGTAAAGGATTTTGCAGCTTGGACAGCATTATCGTTTAGCATGGGGGCTTTGAAACTTCCCACCTCGGTCGTAAGTAATGTGAAGTTTGCTTTTGAAAAGTTTTTCACGGTGGTTTCTTTGACCGGGGGTGGTGGTGGAATGTGGATATCCAAAGTGATTAGTTTATGGTCAGATCTAACCAACAAGGGGTTGACGTCCGGTGTGGAAAACTGGTCGCCCATGTTGGTGATGACCAGGCCCAATATGTTGTCACTATAGTCACAAAAACTAAGGTTTCAAGCAAGGCTCATAGGAATAATAAATAATCCTTAGGAAATCTGAGAAATCCTTTATTCTGTTGAACAGGTAAGTGCTTTTTGCGGTTCAAATCCGCTTCATCAGACCATATTAAAATCACAAGTAAACTGACAAACATTTGCTTGAAACCTTAGTTTTTGTGACTATATTTTCATTTTTTGCTTTGTGGTTTCTTCATCAACAAAGAGGTGTATATATATATTCTTTCTACCAATATGTTGTCACCTCTGGTGGGGGTGTTGCCCAGTTGATCCAGGGCATTTGAGTTTATAAATTCTAGGAAATGTTGGGCAAGGGAGTTTGTACTTGAGTATTTCTCCCAGTTAATGTTTGGGTAATTGAAATCACCCAATATCAGGGTATTTGGTAGGACCTTTATGTTTCCTAGTGCTTCCAGGAATGCGGAGTGGGGGTCCTGGGACATGGTGTGTGATCTGTAGCAAGCTATAATTTGAATAGCAATTTTGCCCATTGTTAGTTGCATATGGATGATCTCTGAAGCATCGTACTGTGCCACTAAACTGGAGGTGTGAGTATCCTTGATGAATATGGATACTCCCCCACCTTTTGTATTTCGGTCCGGGTTTTGTGGCTGAAATGTACGGTATGAGCTGTAGCCTGGTTGTGCTGGGGTGTTCTCTGGAGCCTTAAACCTGGTTTCTGTTACTGCACATATATCTATTTTCTCCATACTGAGGAGTGCCTCGAGTGTGTGCATTTTGAGGTTTAGTCTTCTGTCATTGAGTAGCATTACCCTCAGTTTTTTGTTACTTGTGCTATTTACGGCGGTGGGTTTGTCTTTTAAGCCTTGCCTAAAAAAGGCATTATGGGGGTGGCAAGAGCTTTGGCCATTATTCGAAAGCCTAAGGGTGACAGGTGCAAGCTGTCTCTATCGAAGCAGCGTGGCTTGTTGAGCATGTCATCCCAGGCTGACAGACACTGGATCCCCTTTGAATGACACCAGAAGCTTAGCCAGTTGTTGAAATTGATAATTTTTTCTCCATACCGTGGTATCATTCTTGGTGAGGGCAGGATGCTACTCAGGGTCAAGGTCATACTGGCCTGGACTACGTGATGAGATAGCTCCTCCATGTCTCTTTTCATGTAGTCCAGGGAGGTATGGCTCAGGTCATTCACACCAACATGGACAATGACAGTCATATTTGTACTTGTTCTGAAGTGACCTGAGTGTTTGTGTTATGTGGCAGCTCCTGGCACCCGCAGGCAGCTAACAGTAATCTTCTCCTTGTTCAGCCTAGTGAGTGGGATGGCAGTGTGCCTGACTATAGAGTCACCTATTACTAGTGTTTTGGATATATTATTTTGCCTTAAAGGCTGTGATTGCATGGCACACTGGTTTTGTGAAGTATGTGTTTCCTGGTTTGTGTTGGGGGGGTGGAGGTTGCTTGGATGTCTGCTTTAGAGGTCTCTGTTGTTTTTGCAGATTTTTATTTAGAGCCTCCGAGTATGTTTTTGTGTATTTATGTGTGTTTTTTGCCGGTGCTGATTTCATAGGTCTATGTTAGACTGGTGGTGTGATGCAAGTAATTCCCTTCTCCTCTTGACTGCCTGGTCCAGTCTTGGGTTGAGAGATCTTAGCCTCCAGTTTGGCTGTATAATTGCATCTCTCGCATGTATCAGTGTTTGGTGGAAGGAGGAGAGGGTTGTCTGTGTACATGAGGCAATTGTAACATTGCCTCAAAATGCCCAAATTCATCAGTTGGACCGGACAGTACACCTGAAACTGCCCTTTGGACATGCCTGGATAGGTACAGTGAACTGTTTTACTGACTGGCTGGTAAGGTCAAATAGAGAGCCTTTGTATTTGTATTTGTATTTGTATTCAGTAGGCGTCATGCATGGAATATTCATGCAGTTCTACTGTAACAGATTACTAGTACACCATTCAAGGGAGATGTTAGACAGTGGGGTTAAATGATAGTCTATTGTGTATCCCAGCAGAAGATGTGGTTTTGTTCCCCCACCCCCAACACAGCAGTGTCCCTTTGTATCTGCTGTAACACCATCTCATCAATGCTCTATGAGCATTTCATACAGTCTCAGGACAGTAATATAGAAATTGATTTTACACTGTATGTGGTAGGTAACTGAGGAGTAATAATGTACATATTTATGCAGGGGATTGTGTGATGAATGACCCCCTATCTTTCAAGAAGCTTCAGTGGCTCAAAAGGCTAAGGCAATTAACTTTTGTAATGGTATTCATTGTTCTAATCCAGAAGTATCCAGTTTTTTGAATGTAGGTATTAATACTTTGTGTTTTACAGACTGTGACTCTGTGTGTATTGTACTATTATTAAGCTCTTTCACATATTAATTACATAAGACAAGTTTAGAAAATCTTAGTCAATTTGAGTGAAGGGCAACAGTGCAGAAAAAGAGACAGATGTCATACTGTGTAACACACAAAATCCCAGAGTAGAGCACAGCTAGGTCTAGGCTGGAGTCAGTTTATGAAACAGTAAGTCTCTGATGTAAGCAATACGCCTCCCATTTGTGGGGTGCATAGCAATGTGCCAAAAAGCCAAAAATCCCACTGCGCATGCTCATGCACTTAGATAAGCAGAATACAAATCCACTGCTCCTCAAGCAATTACCTTTAAAATATTAGATATAGATTTATATATATATATATCTATATATATATATATATATATATATATATATATATATATATATATATATATATATATATATATATATATATATATATATATATGTCTGTGTGTGTGTGTGTGTGTGTGTGTGTCTCTCAGTATCTCTCTTAGTGTATATATAGATTTCTATATATCTATATCTGTATCATATATATATATATATATATATATATATATATATATATATATATACACGCATATCTCTCCCCTCATATATCTACATAACACATACACATATCATACATGCACACACACACACACACACACACACACACACACACATATATATAGATAGATATATGTGCATGTGTGTGTGTGTGTGTGTGTGTGTGTGTGTGTGTGTGTGTGTGTGTATCCCTGTTCTATACATAAATATATATATTCATATATGTGTGCATGTCTGTATTGCCTTACATACCAAGATTATGGTGAGTAAAGCTGCACTATGACACATACATAATGTTGGTCAAAGGACCATAAGTAAGGGCTTAACAGTAGATAATGCACTTACTTACAGCCCCCTGTGCCTGCTGGATGTCATCAGACATACATCAAGAAGTGAATAAGTTGTGTAATGTATAATTTTGTGTACTCACGCATTGACAGGGTAGACTATTTTTGGCCACAGGCTTGCCCATCCAAATGAAAAAGACAAATATAGCCAAAACAGCTGTGTGTGTGTGGATGTTAGTCAGAGCATTTTACATCAGCCTAAGGGATCATAGAATCACTGGAATTTACTAAGATAATGGACCTAGGGCCCTTACAATCTTAGCCAAGTTCTTACCCTTACATGATCAGCACCAATTGCCCCTGTCCAAGAGGGACACAGGCAGAACCCCTGTGATGAAATTATGGTCACTCATCCAATTGTACTGATTGCATCTGAAGAGGGCCAATGAGGTGCTCTGTTTTACATTAAGTGGGAATCTGCTCCAAAGGTAGACAAATATCTCCCTCCAGCAGGTTTTATTGATGTCACATACCAGGTTAAGGTCTTTACAGCAAGTAACCCATGTACTATTTGACATATGAATATGCAGCATTTCCAATAAAGCCGGTTCAGAGATTGCCTTGTATGCAAGGCAGAGATCGCCTCTGAATGGTCTGTATGACACAGACTAAAAGTGAGAGTGATTTCAGAAAATCCCCATAGGACTGATGCTGAAGACTTGAATTTCCTTTGTAAGAAACCTTTGTGGTCTGTGCAATTGCCACTGGTGCTTGGAAAGGTACATAACAAAATGGCCTTTGCACTCAATTATTGGCATGATGAGGGAAGAATACATGGAGGATATAACTACTTCTTTTTTGGGAGACAATGCCCTCACTTATGACATGAGCACGACATAATGCCCTTCTTACCACTGTGGAGAAATGGTGATCTAAGGTAAGGTAGCTATAAACCTGTGTACCCTGGTCTCTCACCCCTGAGTATGTACTTAAGGTGTTGTGGTACTTAGCAGGAATGTTGATGTTACTGAAAGGAATGTTAATACATATATTTGCTTGGAGTTTAAGGCCATGACTTTGGCAACAATCATTTGTTCATGTAGGACCCTCTTATAGGATATTGACATAATTTGGAGAGTCTATGAACACTCCCAGTTTGCAGGGATCAGAAAACCTTGTCAGCCATAGACATTCACTTTGCATTTGTACTTCAGATAAATGGATTTGAAAAAGCAGAAGACCCAGTACTGAACCCTGTGAAACACTACTGGTTACAGTTCTGCTATTGGAGGTGGATTCCCCTATTTTGACTATATGAGTTCTATCAGTGAGCTAGTTAGTGACCCCTCTAATGATATAAGGGTTGATGCATATTTGGGTGAGTTCATAGGTTCATAGGTTCATAGGTAGGTACTAGGCTATTGGCCCAAGGGCCTACATAAGCCTAGCCAACAAGGTTCCCTGGCCTATGCCACCCAAGAAAGTTATTTTTCTGTGCCACTGTCGAGCAGAGACACAGAAGTGATCCCCGGGGTGTATTTCCTATTTCCCATCCACTCATCAAGATTTTTCTTTCTAGAATGCTAATGAAGAACTTTGCTTGACATAGATGGGTAACCTGTTCCTGAGTATGGGAAGTCTCTGGGACAGGAATCTATCCCTCCAGCATGTCCTGTTTATTGTGATGACAAGGTTTAAGTCCCTAGAGCGTGTAGCTCAGAGGTATTGAGATTTCTTTAGGTGTAGCATGTCCATCAGCTCTAGATTTGGCATAGCTTTATATGTTAGGCAGAGAGCACCTCAGAGTAGGCGATATACTACAGAGTAAAGCTGGAGTTTTTTGAGGCGGTCAGTGCAGGGCATTTGTATGATGCAAAGTAATCCTCTTTGTGAGGTACTTCTGTGGCCTTTCAAGCTGCTGCAGATGTCTTGTGAGGTACATTCCAAAAGGGGCGTTGTACTCTATAATGGGTCTAATCAGTGTTGAGTAGAGGGGAACAATGACCTCTTTTTTCCTGGATGAGAACCCTTTTGTGATGAGGTGTACCACATAGAAGGACTTCCTGACTACTGTGGCGATGTGACTATCAAAGTAGAGACTACTGTCCACCTGTGTCCCAAGGTCTCTTATCACACCTTCGGTGTTAAGTAGATTGCTGCCTATGTGGTAGTTCATGATTACAGAGTTTTTACCAAAGGGGATGACACTGCACTTTTTGGCATTGAGCTTGAGGCCATGGCTCTGAAACCAGGCATCTGTCTCAGTGAGGCCCTTCTGTAGGATGCCCACATCATTTGGGGATTTCACTATGGCTCCTTTGTTAATGATGCCTGAGAAGGGGATAGTGTCAAATGGCTTGGCTAAGTCCAGGTTGTTGTATGCACAGATGTCCCCTCATCCAGGTCCTTGGTGACTGCCTCATAGATGTCCACCAGGTTTAACAGGCATGATCTCCCTTTGACAAACCCAAACTGTGTATGGTCAAGTGTTTGCAGATTACCTATATCTTTGTTGATAAGGTCCATGATGATTTGCCCCATGGGATAACAGAAAAGGGTAGTCAGGCTAATAGGTCTATAATTCCCATGGTTAGTGGACACACCAACTCTGTGCAAGGGAATAACGGTGGCCATTTTCCAGTCAGATGGGGTGCAGCCGGTGGTTACACTATGAATGCAAAGAGTTCCCAATGCTGTTACTATTCCATGTTGTATCCCATGTAGGACACAGCCCGGGATGTTAGCAGGTCCCATAAAAGTTGTGTTCTTGTCCTTAGAGTGGCCATTTATGATCTGCTCTTTAGAGATACAAGGTATGGGACAGGTTGGAGGGATGTCATAGGTACATATGGTGGGGATACGGGAGTGAAATTTTCACAGAACCTGTCGGTCAACAGGTTAGCTATGTCTACAGGCTCATTATACTTGGTACCATTAACTATGAGTTCGGCAGCAATCTGGGCCTTTCCTTTTAGGGTACACATGTAACTGTACAATGCCTTGTGGTTGTCCTTTGTGAAGGAGGCTAATTTAGTCCAATACTTTGTTTTGTAGGACTTCACAACAACACTTATTTGCTTGTTTCAGCTGAGGAGGGAGTGTTTCCATTTTACAGGGGCTCCCTCCCTCCTACTCTTAGACAACAATGTCTACCTCTTATTGTAAAGCCTGCTAATGCAAGTTGTCCACCAGACAGGTTTGTTGTGCCATGAGGAGCTTGTTTTGCTCCTGTCAGGTACATCTGAGTCAATGCAGTTGTACAAGTGCTTGCAGAAAGCATTAGTGTGGAGCTTGGCATAGTTACCTGTTTGATCTGGGGGGGGGTGCAGTGAAGCTATTTATACCATCCTATAGGAGTTTATAATCTGCTTTGGTGAAGTTTATTAGTTTATTTGCTGCAAGGGTGGTGGTGTCTGGTGAGATACTTACTTTGAATGAGACCAATTTTTGCTCAGATCTCACCAAGGAGGACCTCAGAGTGGGGCTGTTACAGTGGTCCCCCATATTGGTAAGCACCCGATCAAGTACATCTCCTCCCTTTGTGGGGATGTCAACCACAATGGTCCAGGGCACTGTAGTTAATGAAGTCAGCTAACCTTTGGGCAAGTGAGTTTGAGCATGAGTAATCTATCCAGTCGGTGGGTATTTAAAGTCACCCAAAACCATGTTGTTTGCATGTATCTTGATAGACTCAAGTAGATCCAAATAAGCACAGTGTCCTGATTCATGGAGTTGTTCTTGTAGCTGTCAATGACTTGATTAGGTGCCCTACAAACAGTCAATAGAACCTGCATTTTCTCCAGGGAATCATGCTGTTTAACCAATCTGGATGCATATATATCCTTAATGAATATTTATACACCTCCTCCACCACTTTCCAAACCTTAAGTTTGAAGTTTGAACGTGTGGAAGGAAGTGTAGCCTGGTATGCTTTGGTGCTGTCCACAGCCTTGAACCAGGTGTCTGTGACTGCACAAATGTCTGCATCTTCCAAGGTTGGGACAGCTTCCAGTGAGTGAAGTTTCATGTTGACATCCCTAGCATTTAGCAGCATAACCATGATGTTGTTTGTAGAAGGGGTTTTCTCACTGAAAATGTTTTCCTTGAGACACCACCTAAAAAGTGCACTATGGGAGTGGCAACAGCCTTGGCTAGTAGCAGAAATCCCAGTGGTGACAGATGAAGACCATCTTTGACAAAGCAACAAGGTCTGTTGAGCATGTCATCCCATGCTGGCAGGTAGTGGATCCTCTTACAATGATACCACATGGTGAGGCAATTATTGAAGTCAGTCATCCTAGGTGAAGGTAAAATGCAGCTGAAGGTCAAGGGTATACCTGCCTGAGACACGTAGTCTGTAAGCTCAGTCATGTCTCTGCATACATTCCAGAGAGGTATGTCTCAAGCCATATACACCAGAAGGGACTATGACATAGTCATAACAGTACCTACTGTTGACAGACTTGAGTGCATGTGTGATATGGGGTTTACTATCAAAATGTTGAAGATTGGTTCAGCGAATGCAGAAAGTCAAACATTAGTTTGTCAACTTCCATGTTGCCGAACGCTAGGATATCAAGACTACATATCAGCAAATGCAAGTGTGCATTTGTTGATTTGAACTTGATGTTCTGAGTAGAGTCACGGTACAGTGCAGATTGTGAAATGTATCCCTTTCCTCACTGTAATGCGATCTTGGAGTTAGAATATTTAATTTGCAGGGGGTTGCAGGGGGGCTTGCCCTCCCTGCTAAAACGTGAATGACAGTGTAGGTGTTTAACATACATTTGCACCTACACTGCTATTACATTTGAATTTTGATGTAAATGTCGAATCTGTCAATCGCATTCAACAGATTCGACATTTTAAGCTAATTAATTTGCCGGAAGTGTGACGTCATTTTTGGAATATCGTCCATTAATGTATATGAACATAGATATTTTGATAGTAATCCATGATATGGTGTATCCTGAGATCTCACAGACAGCTGACCATGACCTTTCCCTTATGTAGCCTGGTGAGAGGGACGTCAAGTGTCTTATGATGTAATCAACTATGACTAATATGTTTGATTTTGTGTTTTGCCTTAGGTGTTTGACCAGTGAGACAGTGGTGAGTGAGCTATACTGTGTACTGTGTTCTGCAGAAGTATGATTATATGTAGTGAGCTTATGTTTGGGTTTCTGAGTTGTTTGGTGTTTACATATGTTTCTGGTAAGGACCTTCACACATATAGGTATGTGTGATGTAGGTTTCGGTGGAGTTGGAGGTGAGGTGTTCATGATGGCAACCTGCTCATTGTCATTATGTACTGACTGGTGGGTGAGAGAGGATGGATTCAAGGTTTTTAATATAGTTGCATCTCTAGCACATTGTGTTTGTGTGGAGTAGGAGTAGAGGGTTGAGGACACTTTCCACATCTTGTCAGCAGTCTGTGATAATGCCATTAGCAATAGATTATTGCTTATGTATATGTCACAATAGGCCATGGTTAGGCAGTGGCTTGACAGGTGCTTAAATGTACCATGTTATCACCTTTATGTTGTCACCCTAAGGTAAAATAGTACCTGACAGTGTGGCATAACATGGTAGATTGAGTACACTGCTTTGCCAGGCATGGGGCACTTGCATTAATGATAATCCAGTTATTAGACAGGTTCGCAGTAGCATACCTACAAGTGTGACAATATACAACTCCAGCAAAGTTAGGGTCATGGTGCTACACCCTTGTTGTTGACAGCCTAAAATACATGGTAGGCACTCTTTGCAGTGAAGATGTGAATGTCCATGCATGCACAGAAAATGTGGTCAACTTTACAGTCATTACTTTGACCTTGCAAGTCTACAATGCTTGTCAAGCAACCAGACAACAAATGGATGTTGTGTGAAATGATGTGGGAACACAGTTTTGTGTTCCGGTAACATAAATGTACCGTATGACATACTTAGGACATGTGGGAGGGACAATCACATTGGGGAAAGGTAGCCACACCTCTGCAGTAGGCCTCATATCCATGACACACAGATGTCTACCATTACACTGTTGAAGAGCAGGCTGCATGAAATGCTGTGAAACTGTCACCTAACATGGATCACTGCCACTGTGAAGCTTGCTAGAGCAACCTTGAACATCTGTGTCACGTGATATTGAACATTATATTGTGATGCAGCAGCTTTGCTCCTAATCACCATCAGGTCAGTACCCTAGTCAAATCCTATGAGCCTTGGAACACAAAGCATAATACATGCAAAAGTCAAATGATTGCTCTAGCTGCTAATCAAGCCAGCTACCTGGAAAAGGTTACAACAACCCTACAGTGCCTTGCATCAATGTGGGACAAATGTGTGGATCAACAAACAGGCTGTGGCCTGCTTCTTATCTTGAGCTTGGTGATTCATAAGTTCATAGGTTCATAGGTTCATACTAGGCTATCTGCCCTAGGGCATTTATAAGCCTAGCCAGAGTGTGTTTGGCTTTCACCACCCATTTTAAATTAATTGTGCTATGCTCTTTTTCGAGGTTAGTATACTGTGCCTCTGTCTAACAGTGACACAGAAGTGATACCCGGGGTAAACCTACGATCTCCCATCCACTCATCAAGATTCCTCTTGAAGAGAGTCAATGAGGGACTCTGCCTAACCTGGACTGGGATTTTATTCCAGAGTGAAGGGAGCCTCTGGGTTATGAATCTGTCCCTCTAGCATGTCCTATTTATTTCAGTGCTGAGGTTCAAGTCTCTCGAGCGCGTAGCTCGATGGGATTTGGATTTTCTGAGGTGCAGCATATCTATTAATTCCGGGTTGGACATGGCTTTATACGTCAGGCACAGATCGCCTCTGAGCAGGTGGTATGCCACTGAGTAGAGCTGGAGTTTCTTTAACCAGACAGCATATGGCATCTGTTTGAGCCCTTTGATCCTCTTGGTGAGGTACTTTTGGGGTTTTTCCAGTTGCTGCAGGTGTCTGGTAAGGTACATCCCAAAAGGGGCATTGTACTCAGTTATGGGCCTGATGAGGGATGAGTAAAGAGGCACGATGACCTCCCCTGATCTAGATGTGAATCCCTTCATGATTAGGTGGGCTATATAAAATGTTTTTCTAGCCACTTTGGCCACGTGGTTGTCAAATGAGAGATTGCTATCAACTTGGGTCCCCGGGTCCCTAATTACTTCTTCTGTACTTAATGGAGTACCACCTATGTGGTAATTTGTGGGTACTTGGTTTTTGCCAAAGGGGATGACTATACACTTTTTGGCATTTAGCTTGAGGCCATGGCTCTGGCACCAGTTGTCTGTTTCTATGAGGCCCTTTTGGACGATGTTTGTGTCGGCCGGAGAGTTGATTATGGTGCCCAGTTTGCAGTCATCTGTGAACGTGGTCATCCACAGTCCTTCCGTGTTGGCCTGTATCTCCGAGAAATATATATCGAACAAGAGAGGTCCCAGGACTGAGCCTTGTGTGATGCCACTTGTAACTGGTTTGGAGTCTGACATGACTCCAGCAATTCTAACCATGTGGGTTCTGTCCTTGAGCCAGTTTGCAACCCATCTAGTGACACAGGGGTTTATATTTAAGCTGGTGAGCTTATCTATAATGCCCGAGTGGGGTATTGTATCGAAGGCTTTTGCGAGGTCCAGGTAGGCTGTGTGGACCACCTTCCCCTCGTCAATGGCCTTGGTGACTGTTTCAAAGAAATTGACCACGTTTAAGGTGATAACATTTTGCTTCTGGTGAGAGAAAAAGAATAGTTGCTTTGTATCCTTGCAGTGTGTGGCTGTGGTGAGACCAGTAGCAGCAGTAGTAGTAGTATCCAGGCAGCAGCAATTCAGTCAACTCATCTCTTTTCACAAGGTAATTGTTTGTTTTCAGTAAGCACTGCATGATTAGTGTCTAACTGCAGAATAACTGTGTAAATACTCCATCCTTACCTTCACAGGATGTATGTATTAGTTTCCCCTCTAGTGTTTGTCAGTGCTCTGTTCAGACTCAGACACATTGGGTGACACTTTTCTTGGAATCCATAGGAATTAACTCCGATACTAAGTTGCACAAAGGACAAACAGCATGCAATGACAAGCACTGTCCCCAGAAGTCTCAGTAGTCTGATATTTAAAACCATGAAAATAATTATCATGGAAATAATCAATAAAGATGTAGTACACCTACAGACACTGGACCAAATCCAGTTTGCTTTTGTCAAGGTCAGATCATGTCTACCCCACCTGGTGGACCTCACTGAGTGGTAAACAAAGCAATGGATTAGGGGGAAATGATTCACTCCACCTGCCATGGCCTGACAAGGCATTTGGTACTACAAGGCCATCAGGCATTGTTGACAAACTCTAGAGGTTAGGTACAAACTAGTATGTCAGCCAGTGGATAGTCAAGTAGGCTCCAGGATGCTAGTAATGGGGAGTCCTTCTTTACAATGTGAGGGCAGTCACCAGTCGACTCCCTCATAAATCATTTGTTGGACTGCTCCTTCTAGGCATTTACTTCTCTGCAGTCAAAGCTATTATCAGTGGTCTCCGGCTGACTAAATTTGCAGATGGTATACTGTCCTTTGGGAAGTCATCCACCCCAGTAACTATCATACTGACTGCATACCTCCAACAGGTGACCCAGTAGTCAGGGACTTATGTAAACATATATAGTGCTCTATCCTTTGATTGTCACAGGGTCTGTAATATTTGGGAATTAATTCTATATTGTGCAACCTATAAACAAATGTATGGTGCGTAAATCCAAGGAAGTCATTGTTTCACTGTATACAGAATTCATCAGACCTATCGTTGAGTGAATGCCACCTTTGGTATGCAACTGTAGCATCCACAGAAGTTCCACACCAAACCAATACACAGTGTGCATAACATGTTCTATGGAGACCGCATCAAGGATGTAACTGTTTATTCTGTCTGCTACATTCTTTGTAGGGGAGTTGCATGCCTGCCATACAGAGCAGCGTCAGACCCCTCTGTGTACCTCCTGCATATCCAAGAAAGGACTAGCATGAGAATTACCTAATTATCTGATCTACACACCTACACTTTGCCTGTGGTATAAATAGGACATGCTGGAGAGACAGGTATGTAACCCAGACACTACACCCTATATGTAACAAGCTCCCCATCCATATGAAGCAGAGTTCCACCTTACTGCAAATGAAGTGCAAGTTGCACAATTGGATGGGGAACACAACAATCATAACTGGTCTAGAACAAATGTATCTACCGGACACAGGGAAACCATAGATGGTTCATCTGCCATGCCCTGGCTTGTAGATGTCTCAGCTCCCAAAACCCTGCTTACACTTATCAAGTGTATTAGACATTTTCAGAGTTTAGGGATGCATGGCTAGACTGAAAGAGGCTCTTGTATTTGTTAGGCTATTATATACATATGAACCTATGGACCCATGCACCTATACTGTTTTACCTTTCTGAAGACATTTTTCTTCTGTGGTGACATTCAGTCTTGTGCTCTGACATTGATGGATTTATAGTAAATGTGTACCCATAGGTGTGCCCTACACAATTCTAAAAGTGAACCATAAACAGTTCCATGAGACACCTTTTATTGTGTGACTACACAGCCATTACAACAGCATCCAATGTAATGTAAACAAATTAATGTGCTATACTCATTATAAATGGCAATGTACAATATCTACAACTGACCAGTACAAGTAGCATGTCAAAGGCAACAATGAATGAAACAAATACATATTAATTTAGACAGTCACCCTATGCATTAGACACATAGCTTCATCTCCCTGCATCAATGATGAGGATGACAGGGATGTGACACAGTTATCATCACTTACACAAACTGTTGTGTGTGTGTGGGGGGGGGGGGGTAGGAGGCCTAGGCTGACTCAATAGGTTGGAAAGCATGTGTGTGAGTCAGGAAGGGCAAAAGGCAGGATGGACCATGTAAATTGTGGGATGTGTGTCTGTAGGTGCCCTAAATTTGACAGTTTGCATGAACACAGCCAAGCTCAGTGCTAGCCCTACATGTCTGTATGTTGGACAGCTTTGAGCCATTTATAAACTCAAATGCTATGGAACAACTTGTTACCACTCCCACAAGAGGGGAAAACATACTGGACCTGATCATCACCAACATGGGGACTCTATGCTCCAGACCAGAAGTGTATCCCTCACTGGTAAGATCAGACCATAAACTAATCTCACTGGATATTCACATCCCGACCCCACCCCCTGCCCAGAAAACCATAGTGAAAAACTTCTCTAAAGCAAATTTCACACTCCTCAAAACTGAGGTGGAATCCTTCAAAGCCCCCGGGTCTGTGGAAAATACGGCCCAGACCGCAGAATCCTTTATATACGCATTCTATGAACACCTTCAGGAATGCATGGATCATGTGATCCCAAATAAAACCAAGACCCAATCCTCCAAAGGCAGACGTCCTGTCTAGTGGACCCCAGCCATAAATAAACTATACAATAGAAGGAGGAAGCTACTAAATGATAGAGCAAAATCCCAAAAAGGGAAGGCATCACTGATCAGTATTAGCAAAAAACTACGGGCACACATAAAATTGTCTAAGGCCAGCTTCGAGAGAAAAATTGCACAGGACACTAAGGATAATTACAAGGCTTTCTTTAGTTATGTTAGTCACCTGGGTGGTAATTCCCAGATATGCTCAGAATTAGTCCAAAATGACAAAAAATACACTGAACCCACAGACATTGCCAACATCCTAGTGGACAGGTTCAGCGCAAACTTCTCCCCCCTTCCCCACCAAAAGGGCAAATATCTATCCCAGCAGAGTGCTGCCCCCCTGACATCTCAGATGCTCAGGTAAGAGCCGCCCTCTCCAAAGCAAAAAACACAGCATCAATGGGACCAGCTGGTGTCCAGAGCTGCGTCCTACATGAACACCAAGAAGAGCTAAACCCAAACATAAAACTACTGTTCAATCTCAGCCTTACTACAGGATATGTGCCCAAAGAGTGGCGTACAGCAACAGTGGTCCCTCTCCATAAAGGTGGTGCCTCAACGGATCCTGGAAACTATCGCCCCATAAGCCTGACTAGCTTGGTCTGCAAAGCTATGGAAAGGATCATCATGGATCTCATAAATAAAGATATTGGGGACCTACAAACACTGGATCCTACCCAGTTTGGCTTTGTTAAGGGCAGATCCTGCCTCTTAAACCTGGTTGATTTCTTTGAAACAGTCACCAAGGCCATTGACGAGGGGAAGGTGGTCCACACAGCCTACCTGGACCTCGCAAAAGCCTTCGATACAATACCCCACTCGGGCATTATAGATAAGCTCACCAGCTTAAATATAAACCCCATATGTCACTAGATGGATTGCAAACTGGCTCAAGGACAGAACCCACATGGTTAGAATTGCTGGAGCCATGTCAGACTCCAAACCAGTTACAAGTGGTGTCCCACAAGGCTCAGTCCTGGGGACCTCTCTTGTTCGGTATATATTTCTCGGAGGTACAGGCCAACATGGAAGGACTGTGGCTGACCAAGTTCGCAGATGACTGCAAACTGGGCACCATAATTGACTCTCCAGCCGATACAAGCATCCTCCAAAAGGGCCTCATAGAAACAGACAACTGGTGCCACAGCCATGGCCTCAAGCTAAATGCCAAAAAGTGTATAGTCATCCCCTTTGGCAAAAACAAAGTGCCCACAAATTACCACATAGGTGGTACTCCATTAAGTACAGAAGAAGTAATTAGGGACCTGGGGACCCAAGTTGATAGCAATCTCTCATTTGACAAACACGTGGCCAAAGTGGTTATAAAAACATTCTATATAGCCCACCTAATCATGAAGGGATTCACATCTAGATCAGGGGAGGTCATCGTGCCTCTTTACTCATCCCTCATCAGGCCCATAATTGAGTACAAAGCCCCTTTTGGGGTGTACCTTACCAGAGACCTGCAGCAACTGGAAAGACCCCAAAAGTACCTCACCAAGAGGATCAAAGGGCTCAAACAGATGCCATATGCTGTCCCGTTAAAGAAACTCCAGCTCTACTCAGTGGCATACCGCCTGTTCAGAGGTGATCTGTGCCTGACGTATAAAGCCATGTCCAACCCGGAATTAATGGACATGCTGCACCTCAGAAAATCCAAATCCCATCGAGCTCTGGCTCGAGAGACTTGAACCTCAGCACTGAAATAAATAGGACATGCTGGAGGGACAGATTCATAACCCAGAGGCTCCCTTCACTCTGGAATAAAATCCCAGTCCAGGTTAGGCAGAGTCCCTCATTGACTCTCTTCAAGAGGAATCTTGATGAGTGGATGGGAGATCGTAGGTTTACCCCGAGTATCACTTCTGTGTCACTGTTAGACAGAGGCACACTATACTAACCTGGAAAAAGGGCATAGCAAAATAAATTTAAAATGGGTGGCAAAAGCCAAACACATTGTGGCAGGCTTATAAATGCCCTAGGGCAGATAGCCTAGTATGAACCTATGAACCTATGAACCTATGGTAGAGCTGACAGTTCATCATCTTTGCCTCCGATCATGAGAACTGAGTCTGCCAGGAGTTGCATTGTCACCTCCAAGCCAAAGGTCAGATGCTGGGTTAATATCACAGGGTGACTGCTGTCTGCTGGGAAAGTGTCCTCCACAGGAATGCCCAGGACCATGAACCCATGGCCTGCTATATCTTAGTGTGGACATCACACTCCCCTCTGGAGCACTGGATATACTGCCACTATGGGAGCATGATTGTGCATGGCCACATGGACTCTCAGCAGATGTCATTGCTGACCTATGTCAACAAGGCTGATGCCCAACTCCAACCAGATGTTCCATCACACAAAATGAGTATTTCAAGACAGATAGTGTGTGATCTGTCTCAGGTCAACATCTTTCCAGTGCATCAGTCAACCGATCCAGTGTATCAGCAACACAGTGCAAGCAGTCACAGATGTCAGACTGTACTGCACACATAACCCTGAGCATTCATCTGGAGTTCCTTTCTGAACATGCCTGTGCCTCCATGATGGCCCTAAACATACATTTATTAACACATGATGAGACACTTGCAACAGGTGGTGGAGGGACAGCAGGCCTCCTACATCCACCCATATCAATCCACATGTGTGGAACCTCACCAAATGTTTGGCTATGGCAAGTATTGACAATCACTGCAGCCACAGTAGCCACACTTCCTTGTTCAGTGTCCTCACCTTCCAACTGTCCGGTATCTGTAGCATCAGGAGACTGGGTATGCATAGGCATATCTGCTGTGTAGGTGATAATGAGGGTGGATGAAGGATGTAAACCTCTGTGACAGATTCAGCCTTGCAACTCCCATATGTGCCTCATTTTGGCTACCATCATCATCAGAGTCTGAAGAGACCCTGATATCAGGTTGTGAAGGGGACAAAAAACAGTCTCCTATGTCACCTATGATACAAAAAGAAAAAATCACATTAATACCACCACTACTATGCTCTGCAGTACTATGTTGCAGTTCATCGTGGGTGACATAAACACCCCCTCCACTTCCACTCCCAGAGGGGGGAACCACCCCCAGCCTGTGGGGCGGAACTACCCAATGGATCAGGTAGTGTGGGGGCAGCAGAGGAGGCGCCACCAGGCTGCAGACCAGACATGCTGGGTCTTGGTGCTTTGGCCAGGGGAGCCAAGGTAGGTGGATCACTGGGAACCAGTCTACCGTGTTACCATGTGGTAAATTAAACATAAACATATATTCAGTCAAACAAATCACCAAAGCTGAAACACGGCTACAAAATAATGGTTCTTGAAGACTGCAAGTTAAAAAAGGAAACTCTTTAATAACTGGATAAGCACTTTCACAATACCATTTGCTTCATCAGATCACGTTGAGTTAGAAGTGCACAATGAATATATACTGCTGTTGACCAATAACTGTAAATGCATTTGTGTTACTAAGCAACACTAATGGTTAGCTACACTCTTTAAGCAGTACCTCATCTATTAACCTAAAACCACTAAGAAAACTAATATAGACACTAATAAAAACTTTGAATATATCAATTAGAAAGAATAGAATGCAAAGGAAAGGGGGAGGTGTCGCACTCCTCTACTCCTCATCCCTCATAGTGACCCCCTACTCCAAACCCATCCTCACATTTGGCAATGCTGAAATACTCCTAGCCCTCCTCCACATAAACATAAACTTATCTGCATAGTCACCCTTTATATCCCCCTGAAGACAATATCCAAAGCCTCGAAAACATTCTCTCTTGGCTCTCTAGCAACATTGCTAATGAAACTATTATTCTGGGTGATGTTAACATTAACTGGTCCACAATTCAATCTCCAACTAACTCCATAAATATAAATCTTTATAACTTCACTCAACTTATTACTACAATAACTAGACCCACTAAAGACTTTCTCCATGGGACCACTAGATTGGATTCTAGTTTCACATCCTCACTACTTCATTGATAGTGGTACCATTCCCAACCTACTAGGTGACCATCTTCTCAATTTCATCCACTGTCTCCCCTCCTCCCTACAACAAACCCATACCTATACCACCATCCGGTGGCTAAAAAACTTCAACTCAGATGATTTCTCAAATGTACTAAAAAGAATAAACTGGAACCCACTAAAAACATTATCCCTTGATAATGCTATTTCCTACTTCAACACAATCTTCTTAGACTTGCTAAACTCCTTTGCCCCCTGGAAAACTAAATGCACAAAAAGCAATCCCGTCCCATGGTTAACTAAGAATACTTTACTCATTATGAAACTTTGAGATAAAGCTTGGAAACGCTGCCATACAACTAAAACTACCACCACCCTCAATGAATACAAAGCTCTCCGCAATAAAGTAAAAAAAATATCATCTCAGATCGCAAAGCCTATTTTACAGCACTCCAAACTAACCATAACACTAACCCCAAAAAATTCTGGAATGAAATCTCCTCTCTTCTTAACCCAGGTAAAAAGAGAACCCCTGCCCTGATCCTCATGCCTCTAACCTGACCTTAGCATCTGACTTTAACTCATTCTTCATCAGTTCCATAGCCAAACTTACATCATCCTTCACTAACAATTATGTATCCCCATCCCCACAAACATGTCCACATGTTCCCACCTCCCCTAGTAACTCCAGCCCCCAACCCCCTCCTTTCTCCATGCACCCCATCCCCATGTCTACTATAAAACAACTACTCCTAAAAATGAAACCATGCTCTAATGCTCCTGACGAAATACCCTCCTATTTCCTAAAAATAGCAGCAGAAGCCATTGCCTTCACTATCTGCATTCTAATAAATCGATCAATTTCAGAATGCCATGTTCCCCAGCTGTGGAAAAAGGCATTCATTATTCCCCTCCATAAAGGAGGCAACAACAATGACATCCCAAATTTCCGACCAATTGCTATTCTATCTCCTACTTCTAAACTCCTCAAAAATGTGTTTACCTTCAACTCCTACCCTACCTCTTAAACAATAACCTCCTTACTCCTACCCAACAAGGATTCTGACCAGGTCATAGTACCACCACTGCCCTTCTCTCCTTCCTAGAGACCATCAATAAGGCCTGTGACACCAGTCATATTGTATCTGCCCTCCATTTAGACCTGTCTAAGGCTTTTGATACTATCTCTCACAGTCTTCTTATTACCAAAGTTTCAGAACTAAACCTATCCCCTTCCTCTATTAATTGGTTCACCAGTTACCTATCCAATAGGCAGCAAGCCATCAAATGGAAGAAAGCTATTTCACCCTTCCTAGATACGAGCACAGGTGTCCCTCAAGGCTCAATCCTAGGTCCCTTATTATTCAATATCTTCATAAATTACTTCTATCATGCCATCCCCAATACCAACCTCATCCAATATGCCAATGACTCCACTATAATCTGTTCCACCACCTCAACCTCCTCACTAGCACTATTAACCCAGGAAGCCTTCCACTCCACAGAACAATGGATGCTTGATAATCATCTAGCACTAAATTCAAACAAGACAAAACTAATGATATTTATCCCTTCCAAAAACTTCATCCTTGATAAAAACTCATTCTCTATCACCACCCAAAATAATACAACTCTCAAAATAGTTTCTGCAGCAAAATTTCTTGGGATTCTCATTGATGATAAGCTCAAGTTTGAGAGCCACCTACAAATAAATATTAAAAAAAAACATAAAAAATTAGGCAAGCTTTATCGTCACAATCACTATATCTCTCCCTCTTCCAGGCTTCTTCTTGCTACTACCTACTTCATCCCTTCCCTGCTATATGGTGCCTCTACACTTATCAATCTGCAATCCTCCCTCAAAACAAAGCTCTCCTCCTGCTACTATAAAATTTCAAAATTTGCAACTGGCCACAGAGCCAATACCCATCGCTGTATTTCCCTACATCAATTAAACTGACGAGAACTACCTAAATATCTTAACTATATCCAACTAATCCAAGCACATAAACTTATTTTTAACCCCTCTCTCTGCCCCTCTCTTGCCTCAACCTTCAAAATCCATCTTCCTGATAGGTGTCTAAGATCTAACTCCCAGAATCTAATAGAACTACATAAACTATCCCATCCACCAGGCAACCACCTCCTATCTTTCTCACTTGCACACCACTGGAATTCTCTCCCACCTCTCATCTGTACCACATCTAAACTCTCTATCTTTAAAACCCTACTTCATTCACACCTAACCTTACAATGGGAATGTTCCTGCTCTCATTCTTCATAATTTCCTCACCCATAACTACTCTTCACTAGCCAGCATATCTGTAATAGCCTCCTACATTCTAATAATTTGCAACAACAACAGTAGGAATCATGATATTTGTATAGGAACTGTATTGAAGTTAATTCAGCATACTAACTAGGCTCTCATAATGCCAATCCAAAGACATCCCGTCACTTTGTTTGATTTTAAATCCCCTCTTAATTGTGTAATTTTTATCTTATATTCTTGTTGACTTATTGCATTGATATTGTATATTGTATTTTGTATCCATATATTCTTGTATTTCTGGAGCTTTTTTCCCCAGGACTCCATTGAAAACAAGTTCTTCAAGGCCCAATTGGACTATATTGGCAAACAAACTGAAAATAAATAAATAAATAAATAAATAAATACATAAAATATATAAATGTACAAATATAAAATCTAAAAAATATATACACATACACATACAACATAGCCCTTTTCCTTTTACATGCAAAGTCTCTAAGCTTTCCTATAAAACAAATAAATCAAAACACATAGAAAATATATCTATGAAGACAATACATATAAAAGAACACACATATGTGTATATACCATCCAGACTTTATATTAAAGCAACTATTTCTTCTTTAGTCTGTGTCCCTTTAGAACTAGTTTAAGTGAGACATGATCATTACGTCCTGGTCCCTGATGTGCTCTTAGTTTAATGATCCCGGATAACTCTCTCTGTTCAGTCTTATTAATTATATCTCCTTGCCTAACATCCTCATAAATTACATCAAGGGCCATGAATTTAAGTTCATGTCCATCACCTTCAATATTCATGTGCTTGGCTATAGCACTGTAGTCTAAGCCCTTCTTTGCACAATATAAATGGTCTCTGACTCGTTCCCTCAACCATCTATTTGTTTTGCCCACATAAAATGAATTACATAACACATAGTGGGCAAAATAGATTATATTGTTTGTGTTGCAATCAGCATACACATTGATTTTATATCTAACCCCAGTAGATGGATGTGTAAAACCAATAGTCTTCTCTATGAAACTACAAAAGGCATGTCTCTTGCATCTCACTATACCCAATATTTGATTTTGTATTTCCCCAACCATTTTATATCTGGGATAACATAATCTGTCTTTAAGGGATCATTTATTTTTATACCCATATCTGGGTCTGGATCCTACTAACATTTTCCTGCTTTTGGAAATAAGTTTTTATCTGGTTTTTTACTTGGTTCTGTTTGTTGTATCCTACTAACGTTACTATTTTTGGATCGACTTGTAGCACATGCTAGTATTTGTTGAAAATATTCTTCAGTTGTTGGTCATCACTGGAATATAGGTTCATAGGTTGGTACTAGGCTATCTAAGCCTAGCCAGAATGTGTTGGCTTTCGCCGTCCCCTTAGATTAGTTCCCTGTGCCTCTGTCCAGCAGAGCCACTGAAGTGATCCCCAAGGTAAACTTTCTGTTTCCCATCCACTCATCAAGGTTTCTTTTGAAGAGTGTTAGCGAGGAGCTCTGCCTAATGTAGATTGGAATCTTGTAACAAAGCATGGGAAGTCTCTGGGACAGGAATCTATCCCTCCAGCATGTCCTATGTATTGTTGTGGTGAGGTTTAGATCCCTAGAGTGTGTGGCTCAATGGGATAAGGTTTTCTTTAGGTAGAGTATGTCCATCAATTCTGGGTTGGACATGGCCTTGTATGTCAGGCAGAGATCACCACTGAGTAGGCGGTATGCAACCGAGTACAACTGGAGTTTCTTTAGTCGAGCTGCATAGGGCACCTGTTTGAGGTCAGTGATCCTCTTGGTGAGGTACTTCTGTGGTCTTTCCAAATGGGGCATTCTACTCTATGATGGGTCTGATGAGTGATGAGTAGAGGGGTACAATGATCTCTTTTGATCTGGATGTGAACCCTTTTGTGATTGGGTGGGCCACATAGAAGGATTTTCTAACCACTTTGGCAATGTGATTATCAAAGGTGAGATTACTATCTACTTAGGTCCCCAGATCCCTAATTACATCTTCCGTATTTAGGGGACTATCACATATGTGGTAATTTGTGGGTACTTTGTTTTTTCCAAAGGGGATGACTATGCACTTTTTGGCATTTAGCTTGAGGCCATGATTTTGACAACAGGCATCCGTCTCAGTGAGACCCTTTTGGAGGATGTCTGTGTCAGCCAGAGAGTCAATTATAGCCTCTAGTTTGCAGTCGTCTGCGAACTTGATCAGCCATAGTCCTCATGTGCTTGCCTCTACCTCTGAGAAGTATATGCCGAACAGAAGGGGTCCTAGGACTGAGCCCTGGGGAATGCCACTTGTAATCGGTTTAGAGTCGGACCTAGCTCCTACAACTCTCACCATGTGGGTTCTGTACATGAGCCAGTTGGCAACCCATCTTGTGATGTAGGGATTTATGTTCAGGCTGGTGAGCTTGTCTATAATACCAGAATGGGGAATGGTGTCGAAGGCCTTAGGGAGGTCCAGGCAGGCTGTGTGTACCACCTTTTCCTCATCTATAGCCTTGGTAACTGTCTCAAAGAAGTCCACCTGGTTTAAGAGGCATGATCTGCCCCTAACAAAGCCAAACTGGGTAGGGTCCAGTGTTTGGAGCTTCCTAATGTCTCTGTTAATGAGTTCCATGATGATGCCCTCCATAGTCTTGCAGACCAAGCTCGTCAGGCTTATAGGGCGACAGCTCCTGGGGTCTGTTGTGGCTCCACCTTTGTGGAGCGGAATAACCGTTGCTGTACACCGCTCTCTGGGTATGTAGCCTGTGAAGAGGCTGAGTTTAAACAGTGTTTTTAGGTGAGGGGTTAGTTTGTCTTTGAGCTTGTGTAGGACACAGCCTGGGACACCGTCTGGTTCCATTGATGCTGTATTTTTGGCTTTGGAGAGGGCTGTTTTAACCTGAGTGTCTGTGATTTTATGGACTCTACATTCATCTGGTATGGTTATGGGAACTTTTGGGAGTGAAAGGGGGGTGAAGTTTATGCTGAACCTGTCTGCCAGGATGTTGGCGATATCAGTCGGTTCAGTGTATGTTGTGCCATTCGGCATGAACTCCGAGCAGATCTGAGCATTGCCACTTAGATTTTTGACATAACTAAAGAATGCCTTATGGTTATCCTTGGAGTCCTTGGCAATTTTTCTTTCAAAGATTGCCTTGGATGATTTTATGAGGGATCATAGTTTCTTGCTGATACAGATCAGGGATGTCTTCCCTTCTTGGGATTTTACTCTTTTCTGTATTGTATAGCTGGTTTATGGCAGGAGTCCACCAGACTGGTTTCCTTTTCTTGGAGGAGTGAGTCTTCGTTTTGCTTGGGATGGCATGATCCATGCATTCTTGTAGGTGCCTGTACAATGCATTAATAAAGGATTTTGCAGCTTAGATAGTGTTATCCTTCAGCATGGGGGATTTGAAACTTTCCACCTCGGTCTTAAGTAATGTGAAGATTGCTTTTGAAAAGTTTTTCTTGGTAGTTTTCTTGTCAATGAGAATATCATATCCTTGCTCATATCCCTGTTTACTGTTTCTCTTGATAGTAAGGGTGCAAAATATGGCCTCCCCTGCTTTTCTCTATTAGCTCAAACCCTTCCTTGCACTGTTTGAATGACATTGGCTTTATAACCTCTCATTGCGAACTCCTTTTTGAACTGTTCCAGCCCAATTTCAAAAATCATAATTTCTCACTATCAATTTACTAGTTCTTATAGTTTGTCCTTTAAGAACATTCCTAAAAACAAATTTAGGGTGCATGCTCATATGATGTACATATGTGGGGCAAAAACATTTCTTCCTATATAGTTTGGTCTGTAGGTCCCCATTACCATCTTTAAAAATCTACACATCTAAGAAATCAATTACATCTTCTACCCAAGCTACATTAAAATCCTGAAGACCCTCCTGTCAGGCCGATAGTAGTGGCAGAGGGTTCAAAAACTGCTCCCTTAGCCAAATATTTGGACTGAAAGCTAAAAAATTTTGGATGGGGGAAAGTAACATCTTGAAGGACTCCTGGGATTTCTAACTAAATGTTAAGCCAGAATATTTTTCTGAGCAGTTGATTTTTGTTATCATTGATGTGGTCAACTTGTTTTCTGTTATCTCCCATGACACAGGATTGCAATGGTTGGAAGACGCACTTAGAATGAATGATGGATTCTCTGACAATGATGTTTATGTGTGTCTAGAGTTGGCTGATTTGGTACTTAGGAACAATTTTTGTTCTTTGAAGCTGAATTCTTCTGACAGGATAAGGGAGTTACTTTGTGGGCTAGTTGTGCCCACACAAATGCCAACATTATATTATCCATCTAGGAAAATAAATTTGTTATTTACTCCCAATATGCTACTTGCTGGAAGATGTATAAAAGATACCTAGATGACATGTGTCTTTTGTGGGTGGAAAGATTGGATAAACTTGGTGAATTTATGGAGCATATCTCTAACACCACTGCCTTTCTAAAGTTCACTAACAAAGTCATGCATGACCGCATATACTATTTAGATGTGTCCATACACAAAGGGCAGGGATGTTTCAAGTCCGCTGTTTACAGGAAAGAAACTTTCTCTAACTTTTATATTTGCTTCTGTAGTGCCTACCTCTTCTTTCAAAAGAAGGGGATTGTAAAAGGTCAGTTCATCTGTGAAAGCAGAATGACTTCTGTAGATGAAGATTTTGAAAAGGAAAGTGTTATGCTGGAACAAATGTTCTTTGAGAGGGGTTATCCAGTGAACTTGATACACAGGATCAGAGATGAAGTGAGGGAGGGTATATTGGAAAGCTCCCCCCCCATTTTTGGGAAGACTATGGGCAGGATTCACGAAGGCTTGCACGGAGTGTAAGAGACGTGTAAGACTCCATGCAAGCCTCGCGATCCAGGAACAGCCCGAAACTCCGTGTAAGAGACCAGCTAAAACGTCTCTTACATGGACTGGGTGTGGATATGCTAAATACCTCACTTGCAACTGAAAGGCATGCAAATGAGGTAGAGTAGCTATCCACGAAGCAGAAAGCAGCCTGTGTAAGAGCCGTTTTAGCTGCAGAAATGTACTCAGTTGACAACTGAGTACGTTTCTGCAAAAATCACAATGGAGCCATGTCAGCTCCACATAAAGGGTGCAAATGTGTCAGGAAGCATGCCAATGGCCAAATATGTGGCCACTGGCAAGGTACCCCGATGCAAATATGAAAAATAAATATTTTTTTTTCCGGCGATCGCCAATGTTTAAACGCAGCGCAGCCCCGCGCAAATGGGCTGCGCTATATAAAACATAAAAATGAAGGTTATAAACCCACAAATGTGGGTTTTATGCAATACATGGATTTACAATACAGGGACCAGCAGACCAAAAACAACATGGCCACCATTTAGTGGTTGCTAAAGGGGGAAGCCGAGTCTAAGAGATGTAACTAAGCATTAGTAGGCAATCTGATGTAAATGAGTGTTAGGATACTGAATTCCACTGTCACATAGCAAATGAGCACATTCTGAGTAGTGTAAGAGATAGATAAGGGGGAGGAATAGAGTAGGAGATAGGTGACATCACAGGGGGGAATGGTAGAAAGAAATGCAGTTCATTGGAGGTCAGTTTTACATGACAGATGTCAGATACATATCATGGAAAGAGGAGTGCCACAAGATAAGCATGGGAAAGTCAAGAAATGGAAGGAGTACACTGTTACTTACACCAAAGTTTCTTTTTGGGCATGCATGTGCACGTGTGCGCACCATGAAGCGCGAGTAGGGCAGTGTGCACGTGTGTAAGGCAGACTGAGCATGTGGGAGCCTGTTGGCAGACTTGTAAGATTGTTTGCGCTGGTGTGCGCATGTTTTAACCTGAATAAGGAGATTCTGAACCGTGTAAGCATGTGTGCATGCGTGTAAGCCACTGTGAGCGTGTTTCTGCTAGTATGCATGTTGCTCCCCCCTGAGGAAACAGAAAGGAAAAAGGAAGCAACAGAATTAGTAGGAAGCTAGCATGGAATACTGCTGGAGCTAGCAGGTGAAAACAATTAGAAGCAGGCAATTACACAGGCAGAATAGTAGCTCAGCCAAGGACTTAAAACTCTGCAAACAGCAGTGCAGGATGTTTCTCTAAAGAGACACTGCAAGACAGGAGTAAGCTATTAGAAGTGAAAACTGAAAAAGCTGAACTCAGAGCAGAAATGCTAGGGGCTGCCATAGCTGTCATAAGGAGACATAGGCGACTTGCTGAGGGTGGTGACAATGCAGATGGCACCAGACAACCCACAGTGAGGAGACGGAGAAGAGTGTACAGGCCCAGGGTAAGCTAGCATGGGTTACATGTGCTGGAGATAATAGAGCGCTATAGAGTGGGCAGAGACCTCCTGCAGCAAATTGTCAAGCTGTGCAGGCAATGCCTCACACACAGAACCAACAGAGGGGAACCCATTCCAGTGGAAACCAAGGTATGTGTTGGCCTAAGAATACTAGCAACAGGTACCTTCCAGAGACCAACTGGTGATATGATGGGGATATCACAGGCATCAGCCTCCAGGGTACTGCACCAGTTCCTGGATGCCATGGCAGCACATGTCGGTGATCATGTATATTTCCCCAATGCCTGTGAGGTATTGGCCAGCAATATGCATCTCTTCCAGCAAATAGCGGAATACCCTGAGGTAGTGGGTGCAATAGACTGCACGCACATATGCATCAAAGCACCAGCCAGTGAGTGGGGTAGGGCCTACATTAACTGCAAGGGCTTCCCCTCCATCAACTGCCAGGTCATGTGATGCTCAGGGCATAATAATGAATGTGTGTGCTGACTGCCCTGGGAGCTACCATGATTCCCATATCTGGCATTTGACACAGCTGTACCAGACATTTGCCAATGGGGACATCCCACACGGACAACTAGTGGGGGATTCAGGTTATGCACTGGAGCCGTGGCTGATGACATCCATCAGAAACGCACACACACCTGAACAGGAACGCCATAATGAGGCACACGCACAAACACGTAATGTAATAGAGTGTGTGTTTGGGCTGCTCAAGTCACGGTTCTGATGTCTGGACACATCTGGTGGAGCCTTGCAGTACTCGCCAACTACATGTACCCAAATTGTTATGGTATGTGCTGTGCTACATAATATGATCTTGCGAAAACTGCTGCAGCAGGACCAGCATAGGGCCGGGCCAAACCGCCCCCCACCATTGCCAAGGCCATCACAGGCAGAGCGTGACTCGGAGGAGGATGAACCTGAGCCTGCCCCAGTAGGCAGAAGGAGGTGTGCCCAGTATGCCCTGGTCTTGGCAAAGAGGCAATGCATAGCACATACACTGGCTCAGTAGGAACCCTGGGAATGATACCCCTCTCTGACTCACTCATATAATAACATGGATATCTAAAATGACATAACCTGCTCTCAAACATGTACAGGGAGTGTAATATGTGCATCCAACAGAGGCAGCCCTGCAGCACCACCTGAGGCATGAATGCCATGTGTTAAGTAATGTAACACCATGTAGTATATGCACACTTGAGGACCCTGACTAACATCCTACCCTCACCAAGCATGATGCTACAATATGATGATGGGATGATCAATTGCAATAATTGGCTGCAGTATTGCAGTTAGTCAAAGGGGATCCAATGTGTGCCAGCCTGGGATGACGTGCTGAGCATGACATGATGCTCCCCCTGCTAGGGGTGGTGTGCAACTATCAGTCCAGGCCTCATGGATACCGGCAAAGGCTGTCATCACCCACAGCGTGCCCTGAATAGGTAAGGCTCAAAACACAAACCCACCTCCATAGGTACCACAAGGGATAAGAACCTAGATGTAATGCTACCCAATGCCAGAAGTCTAAACAGCAAGATGCATGCAGTGTAAACTCACCCAGTATGGAGAATGTTGATATCTGTCCTGTAACAGAAAACTGGGTCAAGGCTCACAACAGCACCCTAACAATACCAGGTTACACCTCATACTGTGCTGTTCAGCCTCAAAACATGGAACAAGCTACAAAAGGAGGGTGACTAGCAATAATTGTCAAGGATAACCACACCCCCATGTTGGTACCACAATAAGAAGCAAAATGGACTAGCCAGGGTCAAGTAACAGTGGCTAAAACTGCTTCCCAGTTTATAGCTTGCTACAGACTACCATGCTAACACCAGGAACTGCACCTGGCCTATGTTGGAATACATGAATATATCAAGCCCCCAAACCACATTATATTGGTTGACTAAAAATACCCAGACATAGACAGGGAGCATTATACTAGCTCCAACACTGTAGGAGAAAAGTTCCTAGAATCCATAAACCAAAATGCTCAGGAACAACGTACCACTCCCACAAGAGGGGTAAGCATACTGGATGTGACAATCAGCAACATGGGTACTGGATGGCAAGATGAGAAGTGTAACCCTCAGTGGTAAGACCAGACCATAGAGTAATCACAGTGGATTTACACATCCTGACCACAGTCCCTGGCCAGAAAACCACAGTGAAAAACATGTGTAAAGCATAAGTTGCACCACTCCAAACTTATGTGTAATCCATTAAAGGCCCTGTGCAGGTGCAACATTTGGGCCACACCTCAGAACCCGTTATACAGGCATTCCATGAACACAGCCAGGAATGCTTGGATTATGCAATCACAAATAACAACAAGACACAATGTCATAGACGCAGGCATCTGGCATGCTGGACTCCAGCCATTACCAAACCATGCAAGAGAATGAGGAAGCTACTACATGATAGAGCAAACATAAAAAGGGAAGTAATCACTGATCAGTAGTATGGCAATAAAATATGTCCACACATACAATCCACTAAGGCCAGCTACAACAAGTTGAATCTGTGAATCCTGAGGCAATGTTACTCCTGCCCCAAGTACACAGACAACCCTCAACTCCCCCCAAGAAATACAAATATATGTGAGAGATGCAAGCATTTATCCAAACCGGAGGCTGAGCTCCCTCAACTCAGTACTGCCAAAACTAGTCAGAAGGAGAAGGTAACCACACCCACCACAAACCCAGTCCTACATAGACCTATCACAACTGCAAACCAAACACATAAACACAGGAAAACATTCCCGGAGGCTCTAATTACAAACACACCACACCAACAGAGGCCTCCAAAGCAGAGCCCCAAGCAACCACAACCTCCAAACATAGCACATGCAACACATAGTACACAAAGCTGGTGTGCCAAACAGTCGCAAGCCAGAAGGAGAAACAACATGCCTGATACAGTTGTAATAGGTGACTCTATAGGCAGACACACTGCTGTCCCACTCACCAGACTGAACAAGGGAAAGTGTACAGTAAGCTGCTTGTAGGCTGCTACAATACGCCACACAACACAAGTACGCAGGTCACCCCAAAGCAAGTAGAAATATGATGCAGTCATTGTCCATGCTGGTGTGAATGACCTGAGATGTACCTCCCTGGACTACAAGAAACGAGACATAGATGAGCGGCCTGGTGTATGTACTCCAGGCCGGTTTGACACTGCTCGTTTGCAGCATCCTACCCTCACCAAGAATGATGCCACAGTACAAACACAGAATGATCAGCTTTAACAGGTGGCACAATTACTGCTGTCATTCCAAGAGGATCTAATGTCTGTCTGCTTGGGATGTCATGCATGACAAGCCATGCTGCTGTTCCAGGGATGGCTTGCACCTGTTACCCCTGGGCATCTGGATATTGGATAAGGCTTTTGCCACCTCCATAGAGCCTTATGTAGGCAAGACTGAAAAGACTAACTCACCACCCTAGAAAACATAAGTGGCAAGAAACATAAGGGTAATGCTGACCAATGCCAGACGTGTAAACTGCAATATGCATGCTCATGAGGCCCTCCTCAGTATGGAGAACATTGATGTCTGTGCAGTGACAGAAACCTGCTGCAAGCCTACTGACAGCACACCAGCACTACCAGGTAATACCTCATATCATGCGTTATGGCCCCAAAACCTGGACCAAAACATAAAAAGAGGTGGAGCATCCATATTCAGCACAGACACCCATACGTTCAGGTAACTGACAATGCAAGAAGCATCAGAGACCACCCATGTGCACTTAACCATAGGCAAAACTGCTGTACACTCTGTAGCATGCTACAGACCACACTCTCACACACAGGAACCCCACCCAGACATCCTGAAGACACTGGACAGTATGAATGTCCCACCAAATACCAAACAAGGTGCTCACAAATTACCACATAGGTGGTAAACCATTATGTATGGAAGGAGTAATCAGGGACCTAGGGACACAAGTGGACAGTAACCTGTTATGTGACACTCACATTGCCAATGTGGCTAGGAAGACTGTCTATATTGGACACCGTATCATGAAAGGATTCACATCTACGTCAACAGAGGTCATTGTGCCCCTGTACTGTTCTCTTATCAGACCCATAATCTAGTACAATGCCTCATTTGGGATGTACCTTACCTGACACCTGCAGCAGTTAGAAAGACCGCAAAGGTACCTCACCAAGAGGATAAAGGGTCTCAAATATATGTCATATGCTGCCTGGCTGTAGACACCCCAGCTGAATGCAGTCACATACTGCCAACACATAGGCATTGTATGTCTGTTGTACAAGGCCATGCCCAACACAGGAGTAATAGACATGCTCCTCCCCACAAAACTCAAAGCCATTGGAGCTGTGAGAGTGAGAGATGTCAACCTCAACATATAATAAAATAGGATGTGCTGGAGGGACAGATACATATCCCAGAGGCTCCCCACACCCTAGAACAGAATCCCACTCCATGTTAGGCAGAGCCCCTCACTGACACTCTTCAACAGGAATATTGCCAAGTGGATGGATGATCGTAGATGTACACTGGGGGTCTTCACTGTGTCACGTCCAGACAGAGGCACAGTAAAGTGAATCATAAATGGCCATAATATTCACATAGCAAGGGGTGGAGAAGGACACACACATTCTGGCTAGGCTTACAAATGCCCTAGGGTGGATAGCCTAGTATGAACCTATGACCCTATGAAGATACAAATTGTACAGGACACTAAGGATAATCCCAAAGTGTACTCAACTGATGGTAGGAACCCTGTTGGTAATTCACAGATATGCTCTCAATCACACAAATATTACAAACAACATACCAAACACACACACATATTGCCAACATACAACCTGACAGGTGCAGTGCAACCCCCCCCCCTCAGAATGCAAAATATCTATCCCAACAGACTGCTTGTCCCCTGACATTGCAGATTCTGAGGTAACAGCCAGCATCTACAAAGCAAAACACACAGCAGCAATGGTATGAGATGGTGTCCTGGGCTGAGTCTAACATGGACTCCAAGAAGAATGGAATGCCAAATCACACTACTGCTCAATGTCAGCCTTACCACAGGATACGTACCCAAAGAGCAGTGTACAACAACAGTGGTCCTTCACAACAAAGGTGTTGCCTGAATGGATACTGCAAACTACCACCCCAGAATCCTGACAAGCTTGGTCTGCACAGCTATGGAAAGGATCAGCATGTACCGCAGACATAAAGATATTGGGGACCTACAGACACTGGACCCTACCCACTGTGGCTTTCTGAAGTGCAGATCCTGCCCCTAAACATGTTTGACTCATTTGAAACAGTCATTAAGGTCATTGATGAGGGCAATGTAGCCCACACAGCGTAGCTGGACTTGCAAATGCTTCCATACAATACCCTACGTGTTCATTATAGATATGCTCACCAGCTTAAATATAAACCCCTATGTCAGTAGAGGGGTTGCAAACCAGACCAAGGACAGAAATGACATGGTCAGACATGCTGCAGCCATGTCACACTACAAACCAGATATAAGTGGCATCCCACAAGGCTTGGTCCTGGGACCTCCCTTGTTTGGTATATATGTCCCATAGGTACAGGCCAACATGGAAGGACTGTGTCTGAACATGTATGCAGAGGACTACAAACTGCCCACCATATCTGACCCTCCAGCTGACACAAGCATCCCACAAAAGGGCCACATAGAAACAGACAACTAGTGCCATAGCCATGTCAGCAAGCTAATTGCAGAAAAGTGTATAGTCAACCCCCATGGATATACAGTACGTGCCCACCAATTACCACATAGTTGTTAACCCATTACGTACCTAACATGTAATGAGAGACCTGGGGACACAAGGTGATAGATATCCTGCATTGGACAAACATGTGGCTGTAGTGTTTACAGAAACATACCATATACCCACCTAATCATGAAGGTTGTCAGATCTAGATAAGGGGAGGTCATTGTGGCTCTGCAGTCATCCTTCATCAGCGTTACAATTGACTACAATAGCCCCTGTGGGATGTACCTCAGCAGACACCTCTATCAACTGTAAAGTCTCCAACAGTACCTCACCAGGAGTATCAAAGAGCTTGAATAGATGCCATGTGTTGCCTGATTAAACAAACTGCAGCTCCACACACTGCCATACTGCCCACCGAGAGGCAAGCTGTGCCTGATGTATAAAGCCATGTCCAAGCTGGAATCAATGAACATGCTGCACCTTGTACAATCTGAATGGCAGTGAGCTATGCACATGAGAGACCTGAACCCCAGCACTGACATACATAGGGCAAGCTGTACTGCATGATCCATAACACAGAAGCTACCCCCAATCATGAGTAAACTCCCACTACAGGTTATCTATAGAGTCACTCATCGATTCTCCTCAAGAGGAATCATGATGAGTGGATGGGAGATGGTAGGTTTACCCTGGGTATCACTGTTATGTCACAGGTAGACGGAGGCACAGTATACTAACCATGACATATGTTATGGCAAACTCCACTTACAATGTGTGTCGAAGGACAAACACACTCTCCGACTAGCATTACAAATGGCCTAGGGCACATCACTACTGTTTGCCAATGTACACCTATGTTGTGGAATACACTACCAATGTTGGACAAGCCTGGTATAAGTAGTTCATATCTGAACATAATGCAACATGGTCAGATGTGCACAACTGGCCCCTGACCAGGCTGTTGTGCTCACTATGGAAATGTAAAGCAGTGATAGGACTAAAGACCAGGATACTGTCCACCACAGTGAAAGTACTGAACCAGTACACTATACGGTACTACAGTGTTAGGTCAGTATGAAAGGATGCTGACAACTGTATGCAAAGTATCCCATGCAAACCCTGCAGGCACAGTATAATCCCTGTTGTGTTCACACACAAAGCAGTTGGACAGTAACTACACAACATGACACACAACACACAACCATAAATGGGAGATATTGTTGAAGTTCACACTCATCCACAATTGTGGTGGGCTGCAGAGTGCAACATATGGAAAGCACACACTGGGCATGCACGCACACTTTGATAAATGAGACATATGTCAGACAACATGCCATGGGAAGGCTAAACTGGGCATGCTCACACACTTAGGCCAAATCTCAGTTTAGCAGTTGGCCACACATATCTGGTATGTGTACGTGTTATTCCAGGAACCAACCACATTACAGCAATCTGCCCAGTGCACACAGTTAAATGACTACAGAGACATACGTGATATAGTGGATCCCTCCCATATGCAAACACCTTCCACAGATACACACGTTGTTCATACAAACAGGGAATGCTATGGCAATAAAGACCTGCAAACAGTCTACCAGCAACAAATAATGTGCATCTGACAAACATATGGGTGTAGAGGTCAACACTAGGCTGTTTGCCCTAGGGAATGACAGCTTAGCCAGAGTGTGCTTGGCATCTGCTTCCCCAGTACAGTAGGCTACTGTGCCACTGTAAAGTAGGTCACATAAGGCACCATGTGAGGCTAGTGTGCTGTGCCTCTGTCAAGCAGGGACACAGTGGAGATCCCAGGGTTTGAATGTGCTAAGCCACATCCATGTTGTTGGTGAGTGCTGGAAGAGGGTTGCTGAGGACCTCTAACAGTAAGTGGGCGTCAATAACAGACTGAGGGGAGCCTTATCTGCATTGTCTGGACAATTTCACTGTCAACAGTGTGTTATGATGATTATGTGGGATTGAAGTGTCGTGCCGGTACTGTTCAGAGATGTCCTCCCTCTGTGGGCTACTGCTCTGCAATGTATTAGCTCACTCTGTCTGTTGGACAGCTCATATATGGCTGGTGTACACCTGACAGGTGTCCTGTTGTGGAGCAGTCATGGGTATATTTGGAATAGCATGATCAATGCAAACCTTCCACATGCTCATAGCATGCAATTGTCAAGGATTATGCAGAGTTGCCAGTATACTCCCCCAGCATGGGTCCTTTGAAGTCTTCCACCCCAGTCTTCACAAGTGTAAAGTCTGCTTGTGATAAATACAGTTTGTTTGCAGTGACAACCTTGCCTGGGGGTGGGGATGGGATATGGATGTCCAGGGAAAGGTGGGTATGGTCAGATATCAACAATGTTGGTCTACCTCTGGTGTGGAACAGTGAGTACCCATGTTGCAGATGGTCAGGTGCAATATGTATTCCCCCTTGTGGCTGTGGTGAGTTGTCTGCCATAGCACATGGACTCACAAATTGTATTGGCTGTAGGGTAATGTTGTAGAGGCCTGAGTAGTTCCCACACACAATATGCCTGTACCTGACGCTAACAACTGGAATGGTGTATGTGAACACCTGCATATCCTGGCACTGTTCCCAGGGAAGCAAAGTGTGTGTCCTGGATATGGGAGGGGTGGTCTGGGCTGGTTGTGTTGTGTGTTACAGGTCCTGTGGTCACGAAGCATGGTATAGAACATAACCTGCCAGTGCGATGTGCATATCTGACCCTGAAGTAGGTGGCTGCATATGCATATAGATGCTATCCCCCACCTGACAGGTAGTACTAGATGTACATACCTCTGTAGAAATAATGATGTCAGCACCCTATAAATACTGCAGGTGCAGAACAGATGCCCAGTAATTCGGATAGCGCGCTTTGCTAATGCGTCTCCCTCAAGTGTCATAATATAGGTAGGTAGGGGTTTGAACCCTGCAAATGCTCAATGCTCAGTGTGTGGGTGAGCGGGATTGTTGTGTGTGCAAGTCTGTGTGAGGGAAATGTCCCTTTTGGCAACTGGGAAAACACACTACAGGATGCACATTCCCCTTTCTAAACACTGATGATGTCAGCACCCTATAAGTACAGCAGGAGAAGGGAAACCTCCCAGTAATGCGAATAGCACGCTCCGCTAATGCATATGTCTTGAGTGTCATAACATAGTTAGGTAGGGGTTTGAATCCTGCAAATGCCCAGTGTGTGTGGAGGGGGGTTAGTGTGTGTGCAAGTCTGCATAAAAGAAATGTCCCATTTGGCAACTAGGAGAACACACTACAGGATGCACATTCCCCTTTCTAAACACTGATGATGTCAGCACCCTATAAGTACAGCTGGAGAAGGGAAACCTCCCAGTAATTTGAATAGCGCACTCTGCTAATGCATCTCTCTGAAGTGTCATAACATAGTTAGGTAGGGGTTTGAATCCTGCAAGTGTGTGTGTTTGTATGAGGGGAGTTTGTGTATGTGCAAGTCTGTATGAAAGATATGTGCTTTTTGGCAATCAGGAGAACACACTACATGATGCACATTACCCTTTCCAAACACTGATGATGTCAGCACCCTATAAGTACAGCTGGAGAAGAGAAACCTCCCAGTAATTCGAATAATGCGCTCTGCTAATGCGTCGCTCTCAAGTGTCATAACATAGTTAGGTAGGGGTTTAGATCCTGCAAATGGCAAGTGTGTGTGTGTGAATGAGGGGAGTTTGTGTGTGTGCAATTCTGTATGAAAGATATGTGCTTTTTGGCAGTCAGGAGAACACACTACAAGATGCACATTACCCTCCCAGTAATTCAAATAGTGGGTTCTGCTAATGCGTCTCTCTCAAGTGTCATAACAAAGTTAGATAGGGGTTTGAATCCTGCAAGAGTGTGTGTGTGTGGGGGGGGGGTAGTAGGTTGTGTGTAAGTGGGAGGGAACAGATCCTTTTGGCAACTACTACAATACACCAGATGCTGCATATTCCCCCAGTAAACACAGGTGATGTTACCACACTATCAGTACAGCCAAACAGGGCTAATCGCCTAGTACTGCAAATAGTGCGCTCCACTACTGGGGCTATTACTACTGTCAGAGCACTGATAGGTATGTTTTGGAAACCCACAACTGCCACGTGTGTTTGTGTCACACAAAATGCCCATGTGTGGGTTGTTGTTCATAACAATGCATGACATTGCTTAAACCAGCAATGGCAATGCACACATGATGTATGTGTGTGACACATACACATATATACCTGTGACCTTCAATAGTTCCCATGTCTGACACATGCCTCAAGTGAATATATGGTATTTGCACTGCATAACATTATGACTGTGTCTTACTGTGCAGGGGCTGCATGGGGTATGTGTATATACAGTGTGAGTTGTATATGGTATCATCCTAACAGCGGGGCATACACATCTGGTCTGGGCCATATAGACTACATGTAGTCAATGAACAGGTGCTGCATGTTCACACCTGTTGTGGGAGTGGTAACATGTTGTTCCACTGCAATTCAGTGACTACATGCTGGGAACCTTTCAGCTAGAGTGTTGTAGCTACAGTAATGCTCACACACAATGTTCAGCTGGATGCAGTCCAGCCATGTAAAAGACATATCTAGAGACTGTCATATTCCCAGTGTTGTTAGGGAGGACAGGTGGGTTTCCTGTGTATGGGAGGGTTGTGTGTGCCAGGCTATGAACCAGAAGGCAGTGCAACACACTGTTAGCTGCACATGGATAGGCCCTGATGCTTTGTGCTGTGCCAACAACCTAGAGGTGTGTGTATCTGTGGTGCCTTGAGATACCTCTCCCCTGTTCATGTGTGGTACATGTGTAGGGGACGACAGGCATGGTATGAGGTATAACCTGGCAGTGATGGGATGCACCTGTGAGCCGTGAATCAGGAATCTGTTACTGCACAGATATTGCAGTTTCCCGTGCTGAGGACAGTGTCCAGTGCATGCATCTTGCGGTGTACACTGCTGGTGTTGTGTAGCATTACTGTTAGTGTCCTATCATGTGTGATACCTGTGGAGGTGGCTATGTAATCTGTGCCCTGCAGCAAAAGGCACTATGTGTGTATCAAGAGGCTTCACCAATATACAATGGCCCATGGGTGACACGTGCAAGCTGCCCTCAAATCATTGTGGCTTCCTAGCATGTAAGCACACGCTGACAGCCATTGGATACCCTATGAATGACATTGGAGATTGAGCAGAATGTAGACATAGAACACCTGTCCTACATATTGTGGTAGCATACCTGGCGAGGGTATGATGGCAACCAAGGTCAGGCTCATACCAGCCCGTGCCACATGCTGAGAGAGCCCTTCTATGTTCCCTATCATGTAGTCCAGGGAAGTACATCTCAGGTCATCCATAGTGGCATAGACAATGACTGAGCCATATGTGTCCATGCCTCTGACTGCCCTGTATGCATGTGTTATGTGGTGGACCTAAGTACCCCACGGGCATATCACTGTGACCTTCACCATGTACAGCCTATTGAGCGGGACCCCACTGCACCGGCCAAGAGAAGTACCTGACACATCTGTAGCAGGTGTGTTTTGTAGCCCTACAGGCTGTGAGTGTTTGGCACACAGGACTTCTTCGAAACAGTCACCAAGGCCATTGATGAGGGAAAGGCAGTCCATACAGCCTACCTTGACCTTGCAAGGCTTTCACAATACCCCACTCGGGTATTGTAGAAAAACTTACCAGCTTAAATGTAAACCCATATGTCACAAGATGGGTTGCAAACTGGCTTAAGGACAGAACCCACAGGGTTAGAGTTGCTGACGCTGTGTCAGACTCCAAGCCGGTCACAAGTGGTGTCCCACAGGGCTCGGTCCTTGGCCCCCTATTGTTTGGCATCTACTTCAGAAGTACAGGCCAACATAGGAGGACTTTGGCTGACAAAGTTTGCAGACGACTGCAAACTGGGCACCATAGTGGAAAGTGCATCAGACATGGATATCCTTCAGAAGGGACTCACGGAAACAGATAGCTGGTGCCAGAGCCATGGCCTGAAGTTAAACGCCAAAAATGTATAGTCATACCCTTCGGGAAAAACAAGGTAACCCCAAGCTACCATATAGGTGGCAATCCACTAAGCACAGAAGAGGTTATCAGGGACCTGGGGACCCAGGTTGACAGTGGCCTTTCTTTTGACACTCACATTGCTAAAGTGGTTAGAAAGACCTTCTACATTGCCCACCTGATCATGAAGGGATTCACATCCAGATCTAGTGAGGTTATTGTTCCCTGTACTCTTCACTTATCAGACCAATGATCGAGTACAATGCCCCATTTGGGATGTATCTCACCCGACATCTGCAGCAATTGGAGAGACCCCAAAAGTCCCTCACCAAAAGGATAAAGGGACTCCAACATCTGTCATATGATGCCAGATTGAAGAAACTCCAGCTCTATTCAGTCGCATACCGTCTGCTCAGAGGTGACATGTGCCTGACATACAAGGCCATATCCAACCTGGAATTAATGGACATGCTCCACCTCAAAAAACAAAATCCACCAGAACCACTAGAGCAAGTGACTTAAACCTTAGCACGGATATAAATAGGACGTGCTGGAGGGATAGATTTATCACTCAGAGACTCCTATGCTGTGGAATAAAATCCCGGTCCATGTGAGGCAGAGCACCCTCGCTGACTCTGTTCAAGAGAAATCTAGACCTGTGGATGGGAGATCAGGTTTACCGAATCATCTCTGTGTCACTGCTGGACAGAGGCACAACAAACTAATGGGCACAGTATTTTTTCATATAAGGGGTGGCGTAAGCCACAAAAATTTGGGCTAGGCTTATAAATGCCTTAGGGCAGATAGCCTAGTATAAACCTATGAACCTATGAACCTATGTGTGTGCCATGTGTGGCATGTGCTCTGTTCTGACTTAACATACGCCTGTGTGCCAGCTGTGGAGGTGTGTGATGCTCAGGCAGGATGCTAATCTGAGGCTCCAAGTATACCCCAGTGTGTTCATGTGTTTGGATTGCTGTAAGTGCAAGTCTATGTCATACTGGTATTGTAGTCACTGTAGTATGTCATGCCACCTGACAGGGTATGGCAGTACTGGGTTCAGAGTGCTCAGTCCCCAGATTGGCTATGTGGTTGCATATCACACATGTGTTGTACGTTCCTGGCCAGGGGAGAGGGTTGCCTGCATACATGTGGCAGCTGTGACATTGCCACATGACTCACATATACCACAACTGGACCATAGAGGTGATTCACAGGTTACCTTTGCACATGCTACCATAGTAGTGTGATTGCCATGGTGATTACCAACACATAGGGCCAATGGGGAAAAACATACTGAAGGTGAGTATGTGTGGGTGTACTGCTTCTGATTTCATAGTGCTGGCATTTATGACTGCACACGTGGGCAAATGCCAGGTAAGTCATATGCAATGTGTCACAGGCAACGTACATGCAAACAGGACAGACAGTGACGTTCTGTCAAGTGAGACATTGACAATCGTATAGTACGCTATGCAGATGTCACTAGGAATCCACAGAAGCTCTGTAAATCTGCATTGCAGGTGGAATCAGTGTTCCAGGGAACTTCAAGCAAACATGCATGCAAACAAAGCTACAGTAAGCAGGGCTGGAAGTAGTCCATTGTACAACAAAGAAGGGGTACCACTTCCAGTAGGTAACAGTGCAAATATGCAGGCACTATAAACATGTACCCAGGAATGCACAGCTCAGATGTCCATGGTAAAACTGATATTATTTAATATTTAATTTAATTTAAATTAAATTGGTACTGCACACATATCAACATGCGCAAACATCCACATTGCATAGTTGTTGTGGGCAACATGCCACCATTAGTGTACATGTCCATCATTGTGTATCACTACTTGCATTACTTTCTCCCCTGTGCTACCTATGTATGTGGCTACCTGTTGACATCCTTACCACCTGTATGCAATAATGTGCCTCTGCTACACTATGGTATTTACTATGGGTGTAGATAACAATTCAGGACAGTCATACAGTTACTGCATCAGGTATGCTGGGATATACACACAATCATATCAGCACACTGTACTGTTACCAACATGATACTAGTAATACACTTCTATGTAGTCACCCTGTGCATCAGCAACATGTTAACCTGTTCCTGCACTGATGTTGGAGATTGCAGGAGGTGGCACAGTTTCATCATATGCACAGGGTGTGAACTAGGTATGCCTGAGTCTACCACTGATACCACCAACTGACATGTATGTGTATGTGTGTTGGTGAGGGACGGCAGTACAGGGTGGGGCACTGTTGGTGCAGTGTGTGCATGTATGTGGTAGCCCTAGGTGTTAACATGTCGCATGTGTGTATGCATGCACACAGTTCCACCTCATGGCTGCCATATACTGGAGTTTGTGGACAGCCACAGACTGCACCTGGCAGGTCATACAGATCAGTGTCTGTGGCCACGGACATGGTACCTGTGCCTGGCAGGGGTGCTACGGACCGTATTCGGTACTAAGCCAGACTGGGTACTGTCATCAGAAGTGGGTGTTCATTGACTGGACACAGGTCCCTGTTGGGACTGTCCAGAGCCACCTGCACGTGGTCTCCTGGGGTGGTCTGATGACAGCACAGACCCAGCATTGCTGGGGCTGCTGCTGGCACTATGGAGGCATCCACGGGCCTGTTGTCATCCGCGCCGACTGCCAGCTGCTGCTGTTGCTGGCATACGGCCACATCGACGCCGCAACCGTCCACCATTGCCCTGGCTCATGGACATGTAGTTGTGGAACTGCTGTAATATGTCCCCACAACATCTGTCTATGACATCGGTGAAATTATGGATAGCATCCGTGATGTCATGCATATGGTCAGTCATGGCTGTGCGACATGCTCTCAGCTTCCTCAGACCCTGTCTGGTGTACCTCTCCATACATGACTGTGCCTGCATGACAGCCTGAAACATAGCTGAGGTTGACAGACCTCTTTGGGCACATCTGCCAGAGGCAGTACACCCACGGATGCTCCCACGAGAACCCATGGGCAACTGTCTGTGTGGTACCATCTCAGGACCCTGCCCATGGCTGCTGTGTGGGGAAGCATGTGCCACAGATACCACATTACCCTGGTCAACGCCCACTGTATCCTGTCCATCACCTAGGGTAATTGGTGACATAGGATGTACTGGCAGGATGACTGTGCGCAATGATGGGATTAACAGCTGTGTACTGTCAACTGGCTGACCAATGACGGACCCTGACACACCTTCCTGTGCCATTACACAGATATCATCATTATCAGTACCTGTGGCACCAGATTCAGGTTCCCTGCTGCAGGACACCAGAGCAGCACCAGAACCTGTGGGAGGAAAGTAGGAAACACAGTTTACAATGTCCACACAATGTTACCAGTGATGCACACATGCACACATGCACAAGTGGACACATGCACACATGCACACGTGGACACAGACACATGTGGCACATGCACACATGCCCACATGCACACATGGACACATGCACACATGCACACATGGACACAGGCACATGTGGACACATGCACACATGCACACATGCACACATGAACACAGGCACACATGCACACATGCACACCCCGCAATATACACACAGAGCACTACTGAGTTACACAATTATTACTAGCACTATCAGGACTATTATAGGTATTGTTAAAACACACTTACCAGCATGGATGGGCTGCCTTGCTGTAACACTGGAGGAACCTGCAGAAATGAGGGGATTAATGTCAGTGGGCACAACTGTGCCATTGATACTGCATATGATACAGTTCAGTAGTACAACAGTTGCCTTTCACATGTCAGCTGCTGATATTGGCAATATCACACCTGCACAATTACATACTATGTTGACAGCTACATACCAAGGACACACCTTACACATGCATAAACTAACAGTGTACAGAACAGTCAAGTGTACATATGGCATATTACCTGCACGCTCCATGTCGCATTGCTGTGTGGCTCCAGCCTCCATCATAATGCAGGTGTGTTGCTGTTGATGTTCCTGGGCTGGAGCCACAACACTTAGGAGTAGCCCCTCCAGTCTGGTGAGGGGGGGATGTGTGGCCACCCCACCTCCTGTGGTGACCTGTTGCCTGTGGATATCCGACGCATGCTGACAGACATTTCTGATTAAATCACTGCAGTGATGTCGTACCTGCTCATATGGCCTATTATGATGCCAATGTCATTTACCCTATGGACAAGGTCTTGCCACAGTGCAGCCTTCTCCTGCTGATTCTGGCTGGTGCGGGAAAACAGTATGTCATAATCCCGCACCAGGCTCTGGTGCATCTCTTCATCTTCTGCAGTGGAGTAGGCAGGATTTTGCTGACGTGCCATGTCCCTGAAAGAGAACACAAACAGGATATCAGCAAACTATGTCAGCAAAATATGGCACACATACTATACATGATACTCAACTGTAGTGATATACTACTACTCCCATATGTAGCACGTGTGTGTCTCTTGGTGGATACACATGTACATGGCCAGATATCAGTGCTCAGCAAACACCTGTGCAACAATACCTGCCACATTCCATACAACATGGTACCAAGCCCCATCAGTCAGCACACAGAGACAGGTCCAATGCACCACCTCACTCTGGGGGTTCATAACAAAGTACTGTATGTGGAACGTCATCCACTAGTGTGATCTGGACACAAAATAATCGGCCTGGATATACATATCTCACCACCACCACCAGCACAGTAGACTACTTTGATATATATGTGAATAGACAGATTTTCACTTGTTAGGACTGAGATGGTATCCATGCAGCCCACTGGGCCAGTGGAAGAAACAACACACAATGCTGACCCCTTTGCAAATGCTTCCCATGGACATCCCGAAGAATGCATGGAACATGCACCCACAATTCTAACCCAGACCCTATGCACAAAGGTTAAGCATCCTGTCTGGTGGACCCCAGCCAAAGACAAATTGTATAATGATAGAAGGAGGCTACTTCAGGACAGAGCAGACTCACATAAAGGGAAGGCATCTGTGGTCGGCACTAGTAATAAGCTAAGTTCTCTCATAACAACATCCAAGGCCAACTCTGAGAGAGAAATGGCCAAGGACACTATAGATAACCACAAGGCCTTCTTCAGTTTTGTTAGACACATGGACCAAAAGCCTCAGATATGCTCAAAGTTAGTACACAACTACATAAAATTCACTGAACCCACAGATATTGGCAACATTCATGCAGACAGGTTCAGTGCAAATATCCCCCTCCCTCTCCCCCAAAAGAAGAAATACTTATCACAGCTGAATGTAACCTCCCTGTCATCTCAGATGTCCAGGTGAGGGCCGCCCTCAGCATAGCAGAACACACAGCATCAATGTGACCTGATGGTATCCCTGGATGTGTGCTACGTGAACTCCAAGAGGAGCTACAACCGCATATAAAACTGATATTTAACCTTAGCCTTACTACGGGATATGTACCTGAACACTGGCGTACAGCAACAGTGGTCCCACTCCACAAAGGCGGCACCTCTACTAACCCTGTGAACTAATGCCCCATAAGCGTAACCAGCCTGGTCTGCAAAGCTATGGAAAGATTCATTATGGAACTCATATACAGCGATATTAGGGACCTGCAGACACTTGATCCCACCCAGTTTGCCTTTGTGAAGGGCTGATCCTGCCTTTTGAACCTGGTTGACTTTTTTCAAAACAGTCACTACAGCCATTGATGAGGGCAAAGCAGTCCATACAGCCTACCTGGACTTGCCTAAGGCCTTCAACACAATACTCCACTCAGGCATCATAGACAAGCTCATCAGCTTAAATGTTAATACATATGTCACATGATGGGTTGCAAACTGGTTGAACAACAGAATCCATAAAGTCACAGTTGCGGGAGCCATGTCAGACTCAAAGCCAGTCACAAGTGGTATCCCACAGGGCTCTGTCCTAGGACCCTCTTGTTTGGCATTTACTTCTCAGATGTGAAAGCAAACATGGGTGGGTTGTGGATGACAATGTTCACAGATGACTGCAAACTAAGCACCATAGTCGATACACCAGCAGACACACACATCCTACAGACAGGCTTCACTGAAACGGACAACTGGTGCCAGAATCATGGCCTAACACTGAATGGCATGAGATGTATAGTCATCCCCTTTGGGTAAAACAACGTACACACAACTTATCACATAGACATACATATAGATACAGACCAATAACACATATGGAGGGTTCACAGTATGTAGACTATTAAATTGTTACTTTACATTACCTGTGTTTGCCGCTGCTGGTTGCGTTACCATTAGTATAGGTTCCTGCTGCTGCTAGCCCAGCTTGATACTGACACTGATGACCACTTCAACTTAGTTTGTCTTCAGTGTAGGTTTTGTTTGTGTTTTTATTTTCGTTTTTTTCTTTCTTTGTTTCTCTCTCTCTCTCTCTATGTCTCCAGACGGTGCAATTAGTCCAATTTGGTGAGGTTTCAGCCAGTAACTTGTAGTCCATTGGTCGTTTTGGGCCAGTTCCTAGCTTTTTTCAACCCCCTGATATAAAACACGCTAAACGTTAGCTGATTTAAGCTGAGTTGCCACTGTAGCACACAAGAGCAGCAGCGGTTAATCAGCGTTAAACTATTCGGGCTACCTAAAGTCCACTCTTCAAATTTTCCCTTAAAACAACCTTCCTTGAACTGTACTACTGATCTAACCTGCGTATCCTATAACTAAAAAGTTCATCTCTACTTGATTCCCAAGTACACTATTCTCTATCTGTAAAGCCTAGCACTTGCTCCTACAGTACTTTTCATCTTGATATAGCACTTTTATTATAGATAGTACCCCGCCAGCCTAAACCCAGTACCCCACCAGCCTAAAACCCCTTTCTCGATCACCCACATCCCCCGGAGTCTTTTTAAGTTTTTTTGTCTGTTCTTTCTAGCATGTCGAGGGATCAGTTGCTAGTGTCCTCTCCTGCTCAGCTGGTGAACCTGGGAATATTGAGGCAATGTTACAATTGCCTCATGTACACAGACAACCCGCTCCTTCTCCCACAAAACACAAATACATGCGAGAGATACAACTATACAGCCAAACTGGAGGCTGAGCTCTCTCAACATAGGACTGGCAAGACCAGACAGGAGGAGAAGGTAACCACACACACCACATACCCAGTCTCATATAGTACTATCTCAACTCCAAATCATACACATAAACACACAAAGACATACTCGGAGGCTCTGATCAAAAATCTACCAAAACCGCAGAGGCCACCAAAGCAGACACCCAAACAACTACCACCTTAGGACACAACACATGCAACACATAGACCACACAGTCAGTGTGCCAAACAGTCACAGCCCTTAAGGCCAAACACAATGCCAGACACTGTCATTGGTGACTCCATAGTCAGACACACTGACGTCCCGCTCACCAGATTGAGTAAGGAGAAGGTCACAGTAAGCTGCCAGTCGGGCGCTAGAATCCGCCACATAACGCAAGCACTCAGGTCTCTCAACAGCAGGTACAAGTACGACTCAGTCATTGTCCACGCTGGTGTAAACGACCTGAGATGTACCTCCTTGGACTACATGAAAAGAGACATTGAGGAGCTCTCTGGTTATGTAGCCCAGGCAGGTATGACCCTGACCTTGAGCAGTATCCTACCTTCACCAAGAATGATACCACAATACAGAGATAAGATGATCAGCTTTAATAATTGGCTTAAATCCTGGTGTCATTCAAAGGGGATCCAATGTCTGTCTGCCTGGGATGACATGCTGGACAAGCCATGCTGCTTCGCAAGGGACGGCTTGCACCTGTCACCCCTGGGCTTCTGGATATTGGCAAAGGCTCTTGCCACCCCCATAGTGCCTTTTTTAGGCAAGGCTCAAATTCTAAACCTACCACCCTAGAACACAAAAAAGGAAAAAAACTAAGGGTAATGCTACTCAATGCCAGAAGTCTCAACCTCAAGATGCACGCACTCGAGGCCCTTCTCAGTATGGAGAACATCGATGTCTGTGCTGTGACTGAAACCTGGTTCAAGGCTCCTGAGAGCACCCCAGCGCTATCAGGTTTTACCTCATATCATGCATTCCGGCCCCAAAATCCAGACAACACCAGGAAAGGAGGGGGGGTGACCATATTCATCAAGGACACCCACACCTCAAGGTTGGTGGCAACGCGCAATGCATCGGAGACCATCCAGGTGCAATTAACCATAGGCAAGACTGCTCTGCAATTTGTAGCATGGTACAGGCCACCCCCTCAAACTCAGGAAACTCACATAGCTTTCCTGAAAACACTGGAGGGGATAAATGTATCTCCAAACACCATCATACTAGGTGACTTCAACTACCCTAATATAGACTGGGATCACTACTCAAGCCCAAACACTCTAGCCCAAAGGTTCCTGGAGTTTATAAACTCAAATGCCATGGAACAACTAGTCACCATCCCCACAAGAGGTGAAAACATACTTGATCTCATCATCACGAACATGGGATCACAATGTTCAACACCAGAAGTATACCCCTCACTGGTGAGATCAGATCATAAACTAATCTCACTGGAGGTCCTCATCCCCCATCTGAGATAAAAAAGACCACAGTGAAGAACTTCTCAAAAGCCGACTTCACACTTCTAAAGACTAGTGTGGTCTCTTTTAAGGCCCCCGAGCCGGCGGTACACATTACTCAAGCCGCTGAATCACTTACAAATGCCTTCTACCAGCACCTACAGGACTGCATGGATCAGGCAATCCCAAACAAAACAAAGACTCTTTGTACCAAAGGCAAGCATCCAGTCTGGTGGACCCCAGCCATAAACAAGCTCTACAACAAAAGGAGAAAGCTACTACAAGATAGAGCAAAATCCTTAAAAGGTAAGACACCTTTGATCATTATAAGTAAAAAACTAAGAGCTCTCATAAAATCATCCAAGACAAATTTTGAGAGAAAAATCGCTAAGGACTCAAAAGACAATCATAAGGCCTTCTTTAGCTATGTTAGAAACCTGGGAGGAAATTCCCAGATATGCTCAGAATTAGTTCAAAATGATGTGAAAATTACTGAACCTACAAACATTGCCAATATACTGGCTGACAGGTTCAGTGCAAACTCCCCCCCCTCCCCCCCAAAAGGAGAGATATCTATACCCGAGGATTGTAGCCCCCCAAACATCTCTAACGCCCAGGTGAGAACTGCTCTCTCTAAGGTGAAAAACACAGCATCCATGGGACCGGATGGTGTCCCCGGCTGTGTGCTCCACGAACTCAATGAGGAATTAAACCCACAGTTAGGACAGCTGTTTAATCTCAGCCTCACCTCAGGATACATACCCAAGGAGTAGCGCACAGCAACTGTGGTCCCAATTCACAAAGGCGGTGCCTCCACCGACCCTGGAAATTACCATCCCATCAGCTTGACAAGCCTGATCTGCAAAGCCATGGAGAGGATCATAATGGAACTCATAAATAAAGACATAGGGAACTTGCAGACTTTGGATCCAACCCAGTTTGGCTTTGTCAAAGGCAGATCATGCCTTTTAAACTTGGCTGACTTTTTCAAAACAGTCACCAAGGCCATCGATGAGGGAAAGGCAGTCCATACAGCCTACCTCGACCTGGCAAAGGCTTTCGACACAATACCCCACTCAGGTATCATTGAAAAACTCATCAGCTTAAATGTAAACCCATACATCACAAGATGGGTTGCAAACTGGCTAAGCGACAGAACCCACAGGGTCAGAGTTGCTGGCGCCATGTCAGACTCAAAGCCTGTCACAAGCTGTGTCCCACAGGGCTCAGTCCTGGGACCACTCTTGTTCGGCATCTACTTTTCTGAAATACAAGCAAACACAGGAGGGTTATGGCTGACAAAGTTTGCAGATGACTGTAAACTGGGCGCCATAGTCGAAAACACATCTGACACAGATATCCTTCAGAAGGGTCTCACAAAAACGGATAACTGGTGCCAGAGCCATGGCCTAAAGTTAAACGCCAAGAAATGCATAGTCATACCCTTCGGGAAAAACAAGGTTACCCCTAGCTACCATATAGGTGGCAATCCACTGAGCACAGAAGAAGTTATCAGGGATCTGGGGACCCAGGTTGACAGTAACCTTTCATTTGACACTCACGTTGCTAAAGTAGTTAGGAAGACCTTCTACATTGCCCACCTGATCATGAAGGGATTCACATCTAGATCAAGGAGGTCATCATCCCCTGTACTCATCACTCATCAGACCAATGATTGAGTACAATGCCCCATTCGGAATGTACCTGACCACACCTGCAGCAGCTGGAAAGGCCCCAAAAGTTCCTCACCAAAAGGATAAAGGGTCTCAAAAATATGTCTTATGCTGCCCGACTGAAAGAACTCCAGCTCTATTCAGTCGCTACATTGCTCAGAGGTGACCTGTGCCTGACATACAAGGCCATGTCAAACCCAGATTTGATGAACATGCTTCACCTCAAAAATCTAGATCCCTCAGAACTACAAGGCGGAGACTTAAACCTTGACACGGTTATTAATAGGACGTGCTGGAGGGACAGATTCATCACCCAGAGACTCCCTATGCTGTGGAACAAAATCCTGGTACATGTGAGGCAGAGCACCTCGCTGGCTGTGTTCAAGAGAAATCTTGACCAATGGATGGGAGATCGCAGATATACCCCAGGGATTACCTCAGTGTCACTGCTTGACAGAGGCACAGCAAAATAATGGGCATAGTTTTCTTCAAACTAAAGGGGTGGCGAAAGCCACAAAAAACTCTTGGCTAGGCTTGTAAATGCCCTTGGGCAGATAGCCTAGTATGAACCTATGAACCTATGAACCTATGAAAGTATTGCATGCGTGGACTGGGAGTACAGGATGCTTTTGTAGGTATCTGCATATGTCCATGTGATGGCCTCTGCACCAGTTGTTAGCCAGCATTTGCTAATTGCATGCAGCCAGTTGTGTACTGATTGCAGATCTCACTGTGATTTCAGGACAGTGCTATAAAAGGGTATGTGAGATAGGCATTGCCCTTTCAGATTGTAAGGGCAGGGACCATGCTGGTATGCTGTGGACACTGTTCTGTGAGTGTAAAGGTTAGTATCTCTCTCATAATTCAGGCTGTGTTGTAGATTAACATTTCTCCATTCATCTCTCCTGTTTCCTGTACTACGTGTGTATGTACACTGACACCTACAACTATATATATATATATATATATATATATATATATATATATATATATATATTTATACACATATATTTATATATGTATAATAACTGACATTATTACCTACTAGCTACCAACTAGCATGGCTGTTTCTGTTCACACACTACTATTATAGATATCCACTAGATTTGACAGTAAATATATATGACATGCTTTGTGTACTACACATCCTATATTCCCTTTACAGTCATTCCTACTATTACATGATATATTTATTGTAGCACAATGTTCTTATATAACAGTCATGGTTTAGTGGTAAGTCATGCAGACTACTGTTTCCAAGGTCCTGGGTTCGGGACTGACAGTGAGATTTTATTTTGCTTTTGAATTGACTACAGGACCTGTCATTCAGAGTGACTAAGACACTTTTAAGCAGTTGTAACTGGGTTAGCGCTGGTTTGCGCGGAGCTCATGCATGCGCACTGGCGTTTAGCTCTGCGCACACAAGTGCACACCCGCGCTAATTTCTTTGAAAGAAATGAAAATGGGGATACAGGAAAGTGGTGAAAAAGGGGTCACAAAGAGGGTAAGACAGTAGGGAAACAAGCTTGGGTTTTGCAGGAGGGATGTAGGTAAGGCCCATAGCTGCCCATTTCTTCATCAGCAACAGCTGTGCATATGTTTGTACTTTGGTATGACATTTGAAACCTTCCACGCCTGAGAGAGGTGTAAGGACAACAATAATACTTGTTGTACAGCCAATTGTAATTGACAGTTTCCATGTCCAGCAGACGTGTGTGAAATGGGCAGCTATGTATGGGGCGTAATTTTTTTGTGGGTACAGAGTGCCCTTTTTTTTTTTTTTCAAGTGAGAGTGGTATGTCAGGTAAAGGAAGTTGGTATAGCTGGGGAGGTAGGTTGGGTAGGTCAACAGACAAGACAAACAAGATGCATACAGGGGCGGTGTATGACACATGTGGGGGGGTTACACAATTGACAGGGATGGATGTTTGGATATCCAGAGCCCATGAGCCCACAGATGGCAACAGTGGAACTGATATCCCACCCATGGGCAGTTGCTACTGTGCCTTCACTGCCCAGGACAGGGCTGTGCTGGGGGCTGTGTGGGCCTGGCAGGAGGCACGCCCATTAGTTGTGCCACCTATGCCTCAAGCTGGCGTAGGGGCCCAAGCACAGCGTGCCAGATCTCCCTACGCACCACAGTCCGGACACTATGGAGGGTGAGTGGATGTTCTTCTCTGGCTACGCTTGCAAAGGGGGGACGAGCCCCATCCCCTGCAGTGCTTCCACCCACAGGTGGCACAGGGCCACCGGAGGAGGGTCCGGCCTGGACACTACTGCCAGGTGCACTCACCAGCTGAGGTGGGAGAGGTGGGTCCGCTGGAACCCGCCTTTCCTGTCATCCTATGTTTTGGATTATGTCATGACAGTTTGGGTTAGTAACATACAATACCATTCACAATTAGTTGTAACAGCATGCATTAGTATTCCCATTAACCAAATACCCAGATATTCACACCATTGAACAACAAGCATAACACATGCATAATTTGAACAGCAATACACAGTCCAACAACATGCAGGGTTGATTGATGGCAACAGGCCATCAGGTTTGGATGTATGAACAGGGCAGATGCATCAACGTACATGCAAATATATATGACCCAACAGGACAAATGTCCAGGGGTGTTAATTGTGACTGCGCATACCAATTTCACGTGGAATGGATTATATGTGGTTATAGGGTAGGGTGGAGGAAATATAATCAACACCTTCAAATACCAATGCATATGCTGTACATTTCTAATAGCTGCAGATATATACACACTACAGTTCTACCTACAGTTTCCTATGTGATAACTACTTCAAGTTGGTGATAGGAATGTTACTGCTACATCAATATACATTTTCATTTTTATTCATACAGGTTCATATCTGGCTCTGTTCAACTACATCATCCTGCTACATTTGCTTTATATAGCTATAGACAACTGTGGATGTTTGGTATTTCAGACAATCATACTATCTGCATATTGCAGACTGAGAGCAACATATCCAGATTTTGGGATACACATTCCAGCTGCAGGAACATTTTGAACACATTTTGCAGTTAGGTTCTGCTTGTCACATTCATTTCATTCTGTACTGACTGCAGTATACTGTATTCAGGGGTTATTACTACTTTACTGGTAGATTCATAGCTATTTCTCACACTCTCTCACTTGTTTTATTTTTACAATTCAGGATGGTACTTACTTCTATGCTTTATTGACATGTTTTAACTGTAGTTATTACAATCCTTTCCAACAGTCTCACTTCTGTCATGTTTCAGTATTTCAACAAGGATATGTTTCACACGTGTTTTGCTCATCTTCTGCAGCTGTACTTTTCAGCCTGCTGCAGGTTGTGTACTATTATATTACAGGTGGGACATCTTTATTTCAGACTTTATTTCAGACATTTATATTTTTCTGTTTGGATTACAGACTGCAACACACTTTTGTAATCAAGCAATACTTGCAAACACTCTTACACTGTTACTTGCACATTTTATTACATAGTGACTACACTGCACTCTTTTGCTAACTGTCATACTTTTATATTTATTTACAGTTACAGGGAGAGGATTACTGACCTGCCTGGTGGCGCAACCACACCAGCCTATCGCCATAGGCTCTGTGGTTTGCAGAACGGACACCTGCAGCTGTAATATAAATAAAGTAATATTGGAATACACATCTCCATAATATCAGCTAGATTAATTTATTACATACATAATTAGATGTAACTTACTCAGTAGTGGGGCGTTGGGCATTTGCCGGGCCTCCTGGATCCAACGGTTCAGTTGGTCCTGCTTGCATCTCTTCAGGTCCGCATGGTGGTGTCAGTCCTGCTCACCAGTCCTTGGAATCCCTGTGGCACTGGTAAGATCATGAGCCAACCGGTCCCACGCCTCAGCCCTATATGCTCCCCACAGGACCTGGCCCTGCATCAGTTGGGCCTCATGATTGTGGACAAGGAGCCAAACCATATATTTGGACTCCTCAACGCCCCACCTCTGTGCTCTAAAGCAACTACCCTCACCTACTCCTGACATTCTGGCTGCAAGTTAGTTCTACAATCAGTTATGCTGTGTATTCCTGCCTATGGGGCTTATATATGCCGTTTTTCCTGCACTTATCTGTGATTGGCCATTTTGGAATTGTATCAGCTTCACAAAACCTGCTTTGTCATGCTCCTCTTTCTATTCATTCCTATATATTTGCTATTAGTGCATTTCTAAATACAGCTGTCATGGCTTAGTGGTTCAGTACCTTGACTATGGTGCATGGTATTCTGGGTTTGAACCTGGCCACTGCTTTTTTTATTTTATGACTGTCTATATGGGCTAGGAGGTGTGTCTGTGTAAAGGCAGTTTTGAAACAGTTTGCTCAACGTTGCCCGTCGGTTAGCTTGTTGTCGCGGTGCACAGCTCTGCGCAAATGGGTTACGCTGGTTTACACGTCATTTGGCTGTCAGTACGCATATTATGCTCAGCTCAGCTAGGGGCACACAGTTTCAGAGTGTTAAACCACTGCTCACCTTCGGACACTCATTTTACACCTGTTAAACCACTGCTCACCTACGGGCAGATGCACTCAACGTGTTAAACTGTAGCTCAGTTATAGGCACATCTGGCATTTTTTATTATTTTGTTATCTCACATTTCTTCAAAATAAATGGCCCATTTCATTACATTTTACATAAATTATAATTTTATATGTGTACATATATGTCAAGGACTTGTTTCGTGCTTATTTCACTAAAAATAAAAATTGATTTTGTGGGGGCTCGAACCATGACTGCCTGTTTTTTAGCTGACGTCTCTACTGCTACGCTATTGCTTTTTGGCTTACTTTGCATATGTAGTTCTTATATGCTTTTCCGCTGCCTGCTTACTGTGGCTAAGCTACGGGCAAGCCCGTGCAAATGACCGCACTCACGGGCAAACATCTTTACAATTTAAAAAAAATATATAACATGTTAATTTATATATTTTATGTTCATAGTCTGTGGGGGCATGTGTTGTGTTGTGTTTATTCACATTTCCATGGACTCTGTCGTGGGGGTTTACTTTCGGGACTCTTACTCTTCTGGGGGCGTGTCCGTTTGCTGGGCTCAGCCTACGGACACGGCCCCTACTGTCTTCCACGGACCGTGCAAGCCTTAGGTGTGATTCAGCATGCCCTCATGCATATGCATGACATGCTGACATCACACCATTTAACTGCAGCCTCCGTGTAAGCCTTGTAACTCTTACATGGAGGCTTCGTGAATCCTGCCGTGTGTCTTTATCTGGAGGAAAAATCCGTGAGGACAATGTTGATCAGGGGTTTCACTGGGCCTTTGTCACTAATTTTAGTGGAGATCCTTGTGTCATTAAAGGAATAATAGAAAAGAAGTGGAAAAAATTCTCAGAATTTTTAGATTTTGAGCATATTAAGGGGAAACCTCTCAAAATTATGTTTAGAAAAGGACAGAATATTAAAAGTCTACTTGAACATACAGTTACCCTAAGAGTCAATAATCAGAAAAAAGTAAGGACTTAAGTGTGGGGCTTGTTCACAGTGCTCATATGTTAGTCATAGTGAAAAAATACATTTTAAGGCTAGACAGAAACATTTAGTAGGAAAAGTATTTTCTAATTGTAATTCTAGAGCCTTTTGTCAATAGATGGCATAATGGTACTATATATATATATATATATATCTATATATATATATATATATATATATATATATATATATATATATATGTACATTTTGCCTATAACAGTGTATTTTAAATTGAATTTTAGTTATGTTTATATTATTTTTTAATATGAAAACCTTTTTTGATACGTATTTGCATTTTAATAGCGTTTGTAGTTTATATTGTGGTATTTCTGTTGTTTTAGGTCAATTTATTGAGTTATATTATGGTACTTTAAGGTGACTAATTGGATCATTATCTATTAATTAGTTAGGTTATATTAAAAAAGTGGAAGGAAATCCTTGTATCTTTTAGCACTTCTATGGATCCCTAGTGATAGCTGCATTGCTTACTGTACTTATTTCCTTGTTTCACTTGAAAGAATGTTACTGTTTGTCATTTTTGCATTTAAGTTACCTGTAACACATTGCATTTAAGCTACCTGGCACTTGCTCACTAAAGCAATTATATAAGTCAGCTCTAAAAAATTAAAAGCACTACACCCTCACAAACTCCCCTTGTGTACCTTGTTCCCCATTGGCCCTTTTTTTCAATTATAAAGGAATTCCCAGTACTATTCTAGCATGTCCAAAGGTCAGTTGTCAATCTCCTCTCTGGTCCAGCTGGTGAATCTGGGAATCTTGAGGCAATGTTACAACTGCCTCATGTACACAGACAACCCTCTCCTCCTCCCAACAAATTCCAACACATGTGAGAGATGCAACCATATAGCCAAAGTGGAGGCTAAGCTCTCTCAACTCAGTACTGGCGTAACCAGTCAGGAGGAGAAGGAAACTACACTCACTACAATTCCAGTCTCACATAGACCTACCATGACAACAAACCAAACACATAAACACACAAAAACATACTCGGAGGCTCTAAATAAAAATCTGCCTAAGCAGTAGAGACCTCCAAAGCAGACACCCAAGCAACCGCTACCCGAAAACAAAACATGTGCAACACATAGCTCACAAAGCCAGTGTACCAAACAGTCACAGCCCTTAAGGCTAAACAACACACCTGATACACTTGTAATAGATGACTCAATCGTCAGGCACACTGACGTCCCGCTCACCAGGCTGAACAAGAAGAAGGTCACGGTGAGCTGCCTGTCGGGCGCTAGGATCCGCCACATAACACAAGCACTCTTTCACTCCAAGGCAAGTACAAATATGACTCAGTCATTGTCCATGCTGGTGTGAATGACCTGAGACGTACCTCCCTGGACAACATGAAAAGAGACATAGAGGAGCTCTCTGAGCATGTAGCCCAGGCCGGTATGACCCTGACCTTGAGTAGCATCTTACCCTCACCAAGAATGATGCCACAATATGAAGACAAGATGATCAATTTCAACAATTGGCTTAAGTATTGGTGTCACTCAAAGGGGATCCAATGTCTGTCAGCCTGGGATGACATGCTCGACAAACCATGATGCTTTGCTAGGGACGGCTTGCGCCTGTCACACCTGGGCTTTTGGATATTGGCAAAGGCTCCTGATACCCCCATAGTGCCTTTTTAGGCAAGGCTCAAAAGACAATCCCACCTCCATAGGTATCACAAGGGATAAGAAACTAAGAGTAATGCTACTCAACGCCAGAAGTCTAAACCTCAAGATGCACGCACTCAAGACTTTCCTTAGCATGGAGAACATCGATATCTGTGCAGTAACAGAAACCTGGTTCAAGGCTCCCAAGAGCACCCCAGCACTACCAGGTTATACCTCATACCATGCTTTTCGGCCCCAAAACTTGGACTGAACCACAAAAGGAGGGGAGTATCAATATTCATCAAAGATACCCACACCTCCAGGTTGGTAGCACAGCACGAAGCATCAGAGACTATCCATGTGCAACTAACAGTGGGTAAAACTGCCTTCCAGTTTATAGCCTGCTACAGACCACCCTCCCAAGCACAGGAACCCCACTTGGCCTTCCTGACAATACTGGAAAATATGAAGGTCTCTCCAAACACCATTATATTGGGCGACTTCAACTACCCAAACATAGACTGGGAGCATTACTCTAGCTCCAACACCCTAGCCCAACGGTTCCTAAAATTTATAAACACAAATGCTATGGAACAACTTGTTACCACTCCCACAAGAGGGGAAAACATACTGGACCTGATCATCACCAACATGGGGACTCTATGCTCCAGACCAGAAGTGTATCCCTCACTGGTAAGATCAGACCATAAACTAATCTCACTGGATATTCACATCCCGACCCCACCTCCTGCCCATAAAACCACAGTGAAAAACATCTCTAAAGCAAATTTTACACTCCTCAAAACCGAGGTGGAATCCTTCAAAGCCCCTAGGCCTGTGGAAAATATGGCCCAGACTGCAGAATCCTTTATAAACGCATTGTATGAACACCTTCAGGAATGCATGGATCATGCTATCCCAAATAAAACAAAGGCGCAATCCTCCAAAGGCAGATGTCCTGTCTGGTGGACCCCAGCCATAAACAAACTATACAATAGAAGGAGGAAGCTACTAAATGTTAGAGCAAAATCCCAAAAAGGGAAGGCATCTCTGATCAGTATTAGCAAAAAACTACGGGCACTACTAAAATCGTCTAAGGCCAGCTTCGAGAGAAAAATTGCACAGGAAATTAAGGATAATCACAAGGCTTTCTTTAGTTATGTTAGCAACCTGGGTGGGAATTCCCAGATATGCTCAGAATTAGTCCAAAATGACAAAAAAATACACCGAACCCACAGACATTGCCAACATCCTAGCTGACAGGTTCAGCGCAAACTCCCCCCCCCACACCAAAAGGGCAAATATCTATCCCAGCAGAGTGCTGTCCCCTTGACATCTCAGATGCTCAGGTAAGAGCCGCCCTCTCCAAAGCTAAAAACACAGCATCGATGGGACCATATGGTGTCCTGGGCTGCATCCTACATAAACTCCAAGAAGAGCTAAACCCAAACATAAAACTACTGTTCAATCTCAGCCTTACTACAGGATATTTACTCAAAGAGTGGTGTACAGCAACAGTGGTCCCTCTCCACAAAGGTGGTGCCTCAATGGATCCTGGAATCTATTGCCCCATAAGCCTGACTAGCTTGGTCTGCAAAGTTATGGAAAGGATCATCATGGACCTCATAAATAAAGATATTGGGGACCTACAGACACTGGATCCTACCCAGTTCGGCTTTGTTAAGGGCAGATCCTGCCTTTTAAACTTGGTTGATTTCTTTGAAACAGTCACCAAGGCTATTGACGAGTAGAAGGTGGTCCACACAGCCTACCTGGACCTCGCAAAAGCCTTCGATAGAATACCCCACTTGGGCATTATAGATAAGCTCACCAGCTTAAATATAAACCCCTATGTCACTAGATGGGTTGCAACCTGGCTCAAGGACAGAACCCACATGATTAGAATTGCTGGAGCCATGTCAGACTCCAAACCACTTACAAGTGGCATCCCACAAGGCTCAGTCCTGGGACCTCTCTTGTTCGGTATATATTTCTCGGAGGTACAGACCAACACGGGAGGACTGTGGCTGACCATGTTCTCAGAAGACTGCAAACTGGGCACCATAATCAACTCTCCATCCGACACAAGCATCCTCCAATAGGGCCTCATAGAAACAGACAACTGGTGCAGAGCAATAAGTATATAGTCATCCCCTTTGGCAAAAACAAAGTGCCCACAAATTACCACATAGGTGGTAATCCATTAAGTACAGAAGAAGTAATTAGGGACTTGGGGACCCAAGTTGATAGCAATCTCTCATTTGACAACCACATGGCCAAAGTGGTTAGAAAAACATTTTATATAGCCCACCTAATCATGAAGGCATTCACATCTAGATCAGGGGAGGTCATCGTGCCTCTTTACTCATCCCTCATCAGGCCCATAATTGAGTACAATGCCCCTTTTGGGATGTACTTTACCAGACACCTGCAGCAACTGGAAAGACCCCAAAAGTACCTCACCAAGAGGATCAAAGGGCTCAAACAGATGCCATATGCTGCCCGGTTAAAGAAACTCCAGCTCTACTCAGTGGCATACTGCCTGCTCAGAGGCGATCTGTGCCTGACGTATAAAGCCATGTCCAACCCGGAATTAATGGACATGCTGCACCTCAGAAAATCCAAATCCCATCGAGCTCGTTCGAGACTTGAACCTCAGCACTGAAATAAATAGGACATGCTGGAGGGACAGATTCATAACCCAGAGGCTCCCTTCACTCTGGAATAAAATCCCAGTCCAAGTTAGGCAGAGTCCTTCATTGACTCTCTTCAAGAGGAATCTTGATGAGTGGATGGGAGATCGTAGGTTTACCCCTGGTATCACTTCTGTGTCACGGTTAGACAGAGGCACAGTATACTAACCTCAAAAAAGGGCATAGCAAAATTAATTTAAAATGGGTGGCGAAAGCCAAACACACTCTGGCTAGGCTTATAAATGCCCTAGGGCAGATAGCCTAGTACGAACCTATGAACATAGTTATACAGGGTGTGTTTCCTGTTACACGGTCCTACATTTATACAAGGTGTGTTTCCTGTTACAAAATCCTACATTTATACAAGGTGTGTTTCCTTTTTAGCGTTCTTTCAGTTCTACTTTTTTGCTCAGTTCTTTAAAATGCCGTTATCAGGTCTGATACTGTAATGCTGAGTGTAACTTTATTTACAGATATTACTAGTAACTGCAAGACTCATATTACTTACTAAAAATCTGTTTGTTTAATTGTTACATACAAATGTGACCAGGCTGGTTGGATATTTTCCCTTTGTGTAGGGCTGTGCTGTCATCTGATGCTGTCATTTTGTTTAATTGTTGTATAACATATTTAGGTTTCCTTTTATATACAGTAAGGAGTGGCCATGGTGGTGCAGCAGTTAGTGTTGCCGCCTCACAGCAAGAGGTTATCCGGTTCGATCCTCAGCTGGGGTGCCTTCTGTGCGGAGTCTGCATGTCCTCCCTGTGGTCACGTGGGCTTCCTGCAGGTGCTCCGGTTTCCTCCCAAAGACATGCTGTAGATGGATTGGACACATTAATTGGCCCTAGGTGTGTGTGTGTGTGTGTGTGTGTGTGTGTGTGTGTGCCTTCTGTGGAAGGTTGGGTGGCAGGCTGGCAACTCAACACCATAAAACTCCACTGCCAATCATGAGCGGACAGTGATCTGCTGTGGCGACCCCTAACTGGGAAAAGCCAGAAGAAGATCTTGATAAAACATACTATGCAATCTAAAGTGAAGTGTACAGCAGTTTTGCAATCAAAATTGTACATAGGTTTATGTACACTCAGATTGTTAACGTGTATTGATAACATTCTTAGTTTTTATCCCTTCTAATTCCTTCATTAATGATTTTTACTTACTGTTCACATAAAGGTGTGTTCCTGATCCATTTGCAGCCACAGTTACCTTGTCAGATTTGAACTTCACACAGTAATACACCCCGGCATCTTCCAAACGAATAAATGTAAATATGATGGAATGATCAGTCTCTCTTGTAGGGCCTTCCAGTATAGTTCTCCTGACTCGGGGATCTGGACTCTCACTTTTAGACTGTGAGTATAGGAGCTGTCGCTTCTGACTGTCCTCCTTGTACCATCGGACAGGTCCGAGAGATTCTTCTGACAAAATGCAGTTCATTATGGCACTGCCCTCTTTTCCGGCAGTAACAAATTGGGGGGTTTGGTATATCATTAGTCCATAAACATCTGAAAGGAAATAAAAGATGAAGATATGCAAGTTTATAGTTTTCCTGTGAAAGAAACATACTAACCATTCTTTATGACTTTTACAGTAATCAAGACAATAAGTTTAAATAATGATGGAAGGATGAAAAATCAGGTATAGAGAGCCGGGGTACACTCATAAATGGTTAAACACAAACTATGTTTAACAAAATGTCTGCTGACTGTGATGCAACACATGACTGCAGATGTACCTTCTGTAGAAATGCAGTTAGTGACAAATGAGCTGTATTATGTCTGTCTCATTGTGGTCCTATCAGTCTCCAAATGGTTATTATGTAACATTGAACAAACTCAGAAAAGTCCACACATCATCTGTGACAACAAGCAATTATATTATGAATCAAATATGATGTGAAAGACTAAAGCAAACAAAAAATGGAGCAATTGCAAGATTTAATTTTTGTTATAATTCTCTGTCAAATACTTCAAACATAGTTTGATGATTTTGACTGATAGCATTATTTATCTCTCTCTCTCTCTCTCTACATATATATATATATATATATATATATATATATATATATATGTATATATATATATGTATAGATCAGTGGCCACCTTTCACAATATCTGACGGCAACACAAGGAAGATGAGTTTATATACACTAATCTGTCACTGCATGTTATCTAATATGCCCTGTTAGAACTCATCTCAGTCAAAGTGAATATTTACTGTAGCAGATAATATAAAAGGGCAACTTTCATGGGATATGTCACTCAGTGTTGGAAAGAAACAATTGACTTGACACAGAACAATGAACGTAAATATCCACAGTAAGCAAAGCTACCTAATAGTGATGGTTCATCCATGACATGATCGTATTAGATGATGTTTGATCATCAGGAAGTGTAGTTAACAGATTACTTTAATACCTGAATGTGCACATTCATACACTGAGCATTGCCCATGGCTGTAGTTTGTTACTTTATATCTGATTTGAATAGTACAGTGATAGTAATTCTCCTAGCTGTTACCGAGGTTTGTAAAATAGGAAGTGTAAGACATGTATTCAGATTGCTAGCACCTCTCACCCCTTCTCACAATTAGAACAGGCAGACTTTGTTATGTGCATCTGGGGGGATAGCTACAACAGAAGGAAAGAAGGCAAAGGGTAGGAGAGTATGATAGTGAGGCATACCAGGAGCACAGAAAAAAGGTGTAATGTCATGCTGATACAAACTTGGTTACATACAGAAATTCACCTTGACTTCATGGCTGAAGACAGGAAACAAACAAAGGGAAGAGACAAGGTTATCATGGGTGACATTAATTATCCCTCTATAACTGGGAATCCTACACAATCTTACATTTGCAGGCACAGAGATTGCTAGACATTGTAAGCACAAACACTCAGGGTTAGTCATTACATATGCCTATTAGAGGTATAAACATATTGGACCAGGTATTTACAATTATGGGAGAATGCTGCACCCCCACCACCACCATCAGTGTTTTATCATCTCAGGTAAGGTCAGACTACAAAACGGTCTGCTTCATAGGATCATAGGATGATATTAGGCTAATGGCCCTAGGGCCTTTACAAGCCTAGCCAAGTTCTACCCTTATTTCCCAGATCAGCACCTATTGCCCCTGTCCAAGAGGGACACAGGTGGACCCCTGGGGTGAATTTACAGTTACCCATCCAGTCATCCAGATTACATTTGAAGAGGGCCAATGAGGTGCTCTGTTTGTCACGAAGTGGGATTCTGTTCCAAAGGTGTGGTAACCTCTGGAAGACAAATCTGTCCCTCCAGCAGGTTCTATTAATGTCACATAACAGGTTAAGGTCTTTAGAGCGAGTAACCCATGTACCATTTGACTTGTGGATATCCATTATCTCCAATAAAGCAGGGTCAAACCTTGCGTTATATGCAAGGCAGAGATCACTTCTGAGTAGCCTGTATAAAACAGAATAAAGTGACAGTGATTTCAGATAATCCACATAGGACAAATGCTGAAGACCTTGACTTTTCCCTGTGAGGAACTTTTGTGGTCTCTCCATTTACTGCAGATGTTTGGAAAGGTACATACCAAAAGGGGCGATGTACTCAATTATTGGCCTGATGAGGGAAGGGCAATGGGAGATTATAGTTTCTTTTTCTCTGGAGGGAACACACTTACTTAGGAAATGAGCAATATAGAATGCCGTTATCACCACTGTGGTGCATGATAATGTTGCTGTCAACCTATGTGTCCAGGTCTTTGACCAATGACTGCATACATAGGGTGTTGTTATTGATGGATTAGTTAGCAAGAACATCGCTCATACTGAAAGGGATGATAATACATTTTTTGTACTGAGTTTAAGGCCATGACTTTGGCACCAATCATTTGTTTGTATAAGACCATCTTGTAGGATGTTATCATAATTTGGAGATTCTATGACTGCTCCCAGTTTGCAGTCATCAGCAAACTTTGTCAGCCACAGACCTTTAGTTTTAGCTTGTGCTTTGGATAAATAGATTCCAAACAGTAGAGGTCCCAGAATTGATCCCTGTGGAATATCACTAGTTACAGTTCTGTTGTTAGAGGTGGATTCCCCTATTTTGACCATATGGATTCTGTCAGTGAGCCAGTTAGTGACCCATATAATGATATAAGGGTTGATACTTAACTGCGTGAGTTTGTCAATAATGCCTGAGTGGGGGATAGTGTGAAAAGCCTTGACTAAGTCTAGGTAGGCTGTATGCACAGATTTCCCCTTGTCCAGGGAATTTGTGACTGTCTCCAAGAAGTCCATCAGGTTTAACAGGCATGATCTCCCTTTGAAAAATCCAAATTGAGCAGGGTCAGGTATTTGGAGATTACCTATATCCTTGTTGATAAGGTCAGTGATGACTCACTCCATGGCCTTGCAGATAAGGCTAGTCATGCTAATAGGTCTATAGTTCCTGGGATAAGTGAAAGCACCACCTTTGTTCAAGGAGATAAGAATGGGCATTTTCAATTCACCTGGGACAAAGCCAGTGCTTAGACTATGATTGAAAAGAGTACCCAGTGGTGTTGCTAATTCTTGTTGCAACCCATGTAGGATGGAGCCTGGCATGTTATAAGGTCCCATAGATGCTGTGTTTTTGGTCTTAGAGAGGGCATTTATGACCAGCTCTTTAGAGATAGAAGATAGAAGACAGGTGGTAGGGATGTCATGGGGTACGTGTGACAGGGACAGGGGAGTAAAGTTTTCACAGAACCTTTCAGCTAACATGTTATCTATGTCCACAGGCTCAGTATATGTAGTATCACTAGTACTAGTTTGTCACAAATCTGGGCTTTTTCGTTTAGGTTACGGATGTAACTAAAGAATGCCTTATGGTTCCCTTTAGTTGAAGATACTAATTTGGATTCGTAGTTTGCTTTGGAGGACTTCACAAGAAGTCTCATTTGCTTGTTTAGGCTGAGGAGGGAAGGTTTCCAGTTTAGGGTTCATTCCTTCTTACACTTAGACAGCAATTTCTTCCTCCTATGGTAAAGCTTGTTAATGGTAGTTGTCCACCAGGCAGGTTTGCTCTTCCTTGAGGAGCTTGTTTTGGTCCTATCAGGTATGACTGATTCAATGCAGTTATACAGGTGTTTGTATTAAGCATTGGTGTAGAACTTGGCATAGTTGCCAGTTCCATCTGAGGGATGTGCAAGGAAATATGATGGAGTTAATGGAAACTGTTATGTAATGCTTTGTTGTCAAGATGTTCTCAAATGAACACCAAGTTTGAAATAATATAATACTTTGGAAGAGAAGGCAAAACCTAAGGAAAATCAGCCTGTATTTTTTTGTAGTATAATGTTTAGATGGTTTCTGTATTGAGATGCCTGTCACAGAGACACCCTAAGAATGTGCTTGTGATCAGTTTATGGAAAATAACTACAGATATAATAAACTTAGTTGAAATCTAACAGACTAGCTACTTGATGTTCAGAGTAGTGGTTTTAATTTGGTTTGAGGTAATTAATGTTAAAGAAGCTGGCTTGTTTGAGCAGGCTGTTTTGGTACAAATGCCTCGCATTAGCTTTGATGCTGCTGGTTTCAGGAATGGAATCACGTGACTGCTATTGGGTGTTCAAGCTGTAGAAACAATTAGCACATTGGAAATGGAAATGAACTTGTGATAGGAAGTTAAAGATTATGTTGTCTTGAGATAATGCATTTTTTCTCATACTGTCCAGGAAATATGCTGAGCTGGGTATACATTTTACAAGTGAGGCTTCAGTGCATTTTACTACATTTTGACATTCTCTCTTACAGACAGTAGAAGTCTACTCTCTTGCCCAAGGATCAGAGCTGCTCAGGCTTGCAAGAACAACTCCAACAGACACAGGTGGGAACCTACCAAATAAGGTCAATGAAAAACACCAATGGCAACAGTAGATAGGTAATGGACAGGTGGGAGCCTACCAAATAGGTTAATGAAAAACACCAATGGCAATAGTCGACAGGTGATGGACAGGTGTGAGCCTATCAAATAAGGTAAATGAAAAACACCAATAGCAGTAGTAGATAGGTGATGAAGTCCTAGTTTACTTGGTGGATGAAAGTGTTTCATTTTGCTGTGATTTAAGGGATTCCCCTATCCACTATTGTTGTTGGTGTTTTTTTGGTGTTCAGTACTGAAAGACATTTGGTTGCCTCTCATTCTGAATAACATCAACAGTCTACTGCTAAGAAGGGTTTGCAGACTGCCAAGTTTTTTTTTTTCTGTGCTGGCGATAGGCAGATAACTTAGATTGCCATTAGTAAGCAAGACTGTCCCTGCAGCCAGTGCACAAAGTTGTTGGGTCACCTGTCATTCTCTATAAATTTAGAAGCCTTCTGCTAAAGAGAGTTTTAACCTGCATAAATCAACAGATGCCTTTGTTTGCCACTGGGCTTGCAAAACTGCTTCTTCCACAAAGTGTCAAAAGTCATTAGGTCACTTCCCATTGCACATAACATTAATAGCCTTTTGCTAAGGAAGGCATGTAGCCTACAAAAGCAGCCCTTCAGTGTCATCAATAAATAGACAAACATCCTTGGGGGCCACTAGAGAAGTTGCTAAAGCCATCTGCACCACTGAGATTAAAGCCAGTGCTACTATGACAGGAAAATGACACTTCATGTATTAATAGGTTCATAGGCTCATAGGTTCATACTAGGTTATCTGCCCTAGGGCATTTATAAGCCTAGCCAGAATGTGTTTGGCTTTCGCCACCCATTTTAAATTTATTTTGCTATGCCCTTTTTCGAGGTTAGTATACTGTGCCTCTGTCTAACAGTGACACAGAAGGGATACCTGGGGTAAACCTACGATCTCCCATCCACTCAAGATTCCTCTTGAAGAGAGTCAATGAGGGACTCTGCCTAACCTGGACTGGGATTTTATTCCAGAGTGAAGGGAGCCTCTGGGTTATGAATCTGTCCCTCCAGCATGTCCTATTTATTTCAGTGCTGAGGTTCAAGTCTCTCAAGCGCGTAGCTCGATGGGATTTGGATTTTCTGAGGTGCAGCATGTCCATTAATTCCGGGTTGGACATGGCTTTATACGTCAGGCACAGATCGCCTCTGAACAGGTGGTATGCCACTGAGTAGAGCTGGAGTTTCTTTAACCGGGCAGCATATGGCATCTGTTTGAGCCCTTTGATCCTCTTGGTGAGGTACTTTGGGGTCTTTCCAGTTGCTGCAGGTGTCTGGTAAGGTACATCCCAAAAGGGCATTGTACTCAATTATGGGCCTGATGAGGGATGAGTAAAGAGGCACGATGACCTCCCTGATCTAGATGTGAATGCCTTCATGATTAGGTGGGCTATATAAAATGTTTTTCTAACCACTTTGGCCACGTGGTTGTCAAATGAGAGATTGCTATCAACTTGGGTCCCCAGGTCCCTAATTACTTCTTCTGTACTTAATGGATTACCACCTATGTGGTAATTTGTGGGCTTTGTTTTGCCAAAGGGATGACTATACACTTTTGGCATTTAGCTGAGGCCATGGCTCTGGCACCAGTTGTCTGTTTCTATGAGGCCCTTTTGGATGATGCTTGTGTCGGCTGGAGAGTCGATTATAGCGGCCAGTTTGCAGTCATCTGCGAACTTGGTCAGCCACAGTCCTTCCATGTTGGCCTGTACCTCCGAGAAATATATACCGAACAAGAGAGGTCCCAGGACAGAGCCTTGTGGGACACCACTTGTAACTGGTTTGGAGTCTGACATGGCTCCAGCAATTCTAACCATGTGTGTTCTGTCCTTGAGCCAGTTTGCAATCCATCTAGTGACATAGGGGTTTATATTTAAGCTGGTGAGCTTATCTATAATGCCGAGTGGGGTATTGTATCGAAGGCTTTAGCGAGGTCCAGGTAGGCTGTGTGGACCACCTTCCCCTCGTCAATCGCCTTGGTGACTGTTTCAAAGAAATCAACCAGGTTTAAAAGGCAGGATCTTCCCTTAACAAAGCCGAACTGGGTAGGATCCAGTGTCTGTAGGTCCCCAATATCTTTATTTATGAGGTACATGATGATCCTTTCCATAGCTTTGCAGACTAAGCTAGTCAGGCTTATGGGGCGAATGTAGTTTTGTTTTGTTTATGACATATCTAGAGAGTTAATAGCCTCTTACCCATGAGCAGTTTGCCCTTTATAGACAAATAAGCATTTAAAACATATGGCTAGTGTTCCTTTCCATGAATATTGACCTATACTGGCAACTCTAGCAACTTAAATAGAAAAGCTCTCCTACCCTGTTGCAAACCAGCTACTTATTGTGTAGGGTGTCTTTAAATATCTGATTCCAAATGGAGTGCTGCCCCAGAGTTGATTAGCTAAGTGAAACATCTCCAGATTGTTTTTTTTTTTCTTGTCTTGCTTTGCTTACCAGAGAGTGAAATTTTTGTTCATCCAAGCTATTTGAGCCTCACTTCATTTCCATCCTACCCCATTCCGACCCATCACATTTCATTTCTTTTATACCTAACCATACATCCTCACTTCTTCTAAAAAGTATTTCCTTGTATCATATAATTAAAAATATTTTTAAAAAATTAGCTTAGAGGCAAACAGGACTTAACAAACCTCATACTACTTTAACTATCCTAACACGATTAAACATCAATTACATTCCTACAAATAATTAGTCACTGCAATAAACCATACCACAATTTTATCAGTCTCCTCTTTCTTGGTTTGAACCTCTAGTTAGTCCTTTCAGATATCCTTCCTACTAAAAATAATATGACATATTCTCCCCACCCTCACCACATATTCTCCCACATCTCACTTTTAAACTTATTCCACAAATCTAATAGGCACTAATAGGCAATAATTTGTTATACAGCTCTACCTCATGCAGACGTAGTCTACACCCGTCACTATGCACAAAACAAATCCTTACAAAGCTGTACCTGCTTGGACTACTTCATACTGGTGACATTCAACCTAACCCAACACCAAACAGACTTAACTTTCAACCTGATTGCAGATCACAGTTATTTGAACAAAATGTATAGGATACAAATACAATTTCACCTAACCCTATATTCATAAAATAGCATGCCTTAACACTGGAAATATAAATAACAAATGGCCTGGACAGGATGCATGGCTTTACTCAGAAAAAATGCAGGCATAATTGAAACATGGCTCAAACACATTTTTTCTACTCAATTTATTTCAACAACAGGTTGGGGAACAGACAAGGTGGAGATGTTACCCTTATAGTTTAAAAAAAAACAAATATATATATATATATATATATATATATATATATATATATATATATATATATATATATATATATCAGCCACTAGCAACAACGCTGTGACTGTAGAAAGCAACAGCTGCAGTAGCAGTCAAAACTAGATATTAGCAGAAATAGCATTAGGTGATTACTTCAAGCTACGCCTCTGCATAGGTTACATTCCCAACCTTACCCTGAAACAATTTATTGCAGGTATTTTTCAAGCAGGTATACAACAAAATTCCATTACACATGGTGACTTCAACATCAATGCCATCACCGGAACTCTATACCCACTAAACAAAATGCTCAGTCTCCACAACTTAGGAAAGATTTTGAAAAAGACAATGTGACCTAATCCAACACCAGGTTTTACTCTTGCTATGATTATCACTAACTTAAAGCACAGATGCCTTAACATAACCATCCTCCCTAATACTCTTAAGTGACCATTGCCCAGAAACGTTAACATTTTTCCTCAAGGCCAAAAAAAAGAAATACTACCTCACATAGTCACCTGCAGACCTATTCAAGAATCCAAAAAAAGCCATACTTATTAACCACTTAAACATTTTAGACTAGTCCTCTATATTCAGCCTCAATGATCCCAACCTATCCAATAGAGGACCCAGTAAACTCCATAGTTTGAAATATTAACCTTATTTCAATGTATATATCATGTGAGTCAATATCTAGTAGGCAGAGCTTGCTATGGAAGAGTGATCACCACAGTGTTGCATCATTAACCAATATTTTATACATTTATTTTATTTATTTTATTTATTTATTGTGTGTCTTTGTTGCTTGCACATCAAAATAATGGATATATTAGTGAAAGTCACCTGCAACAAGTCCTAAGGATCTGAAAGTCTTAAGTTGAAGAGCATATTTCATTCTGTTAAATTCAGGCAGCCTGGATGGTACTTCCAAAATATAGGAACTTCCTTGACGTTTGAGAAGTTCACTGAACTGGTCTCCAAATCATTGACACACAGTCAGTATTAAGTTTAGTTTTATTTGTTAACCAGGGTAGAACAGTGATCCAGGTAGACCACATTTAGGTTCAGGTGAGAGAGGACAAAAGCAAAAGATATTTACACAAAATGGCAAGTGCATATTAGATTTAGATACAACTCGCAGGACAAATAAAGTCTACCAAAGCAAAATTTGAGGAAGGTTTGGGCTCCCAGGCCAAGGACAACCACAAATCATTCTTTAGCTATGTCTGCAACCTCAAAGGCAATACACAATGGTTTGCCTAACTCATTATAAATGGAGCCATCTATACTAAGCCTGAAGATATAGAAAACCTTCTGGCTGATAAATTCAGCTCTAGCTTTACTCCTCTCACCCCCTCAACCTTCCCTCAGGAAATATCATCAAATATAACCTCCCCTGCTATCACTAGGGAACAGGTCCTTATTACTCTCTCTAAGACCAAACACTGCATCAATGGGCCCAGACAATATCCCAGGATGCCTTCTGAATAGCATGAAACATGACCTATCTGGGCCACTGGAATTACTATTTAATTGTAGCCTCCAAACAGTCTTCATGCCTCATGAATGGAGAAAGGCAACAGTCATTCCTCTTCACAAATGTGGGCCATCTACAGACCCTGGAAACTACAGACCCATAAGTCTCACTTGTCTTATATGTAAAGCCATGGAAAGAATTATCATGGAGATGATTAACAGAGATTCAAACAGAACATATTATGGAGGGGCAGACACAAGGAGGAAAGCAAAAGACAATCTAGTGTAGAAGATTTTCAATAGACAGGAAGAAGGCTGAAGGAAACAAGATCATCTTGGAAAGAGCTGCATGGAATTTGTGAGAGAAGACCTGTGACAGTCAGGCATGATTACCGAAGGAAGTAGGTGAGTGGTACTGAATCAAGACAGACATCAATATTTGACACAACACCTCAACCCCTTTTAGAGCAAGGGAAAAGGGAAGTTGATGACAATGCTGCTGCTGCTGCTGATGATGATGATGATGATGGGAAATATTCATTGGCAAGGAATAACAGAAGGTAAAGACCCTGAAGTAAGATTATAGAAGAAGAGATACAATGGGTGATGCATACACTGCAGGGGTGTCAGTTATTATCTTTAAAGGAAGCAATGCAAACAATTATCAAAACCATTGACAGAGAGTGAGGCCTAGAAAAAAGACTATAGCCTGAGTGGATATTGAGAAGTACCTGAGCTGAAGCTTAGAGTAATGCCCAGGAAGAATGCATGTAACCTGGCCTGGGACTGTACTGCTTGCTGTTAGACAGCTTATGACCTGAAAGGATTTTATCAACTGGAGAACTATTATAAAAGTGCTGTTTATGTTATGTTTTCAAGACCAAATGAACCAATGTTTCAATCTGTAAGTTTAATAAAAGTGAGTTTTGCATATGTCATGTTTCCACTGCCTTCATATATCCTGTGATACTTGACAGCTGAAACAATGACCTTGTGAAAAAATACCCAAAGAGTGAAGAAAGAGAAGACAAAAAGGAGGAAAGTTTGAGCGTGCTTTCTGGACTGGTTGAGGACCTGATACCTTTGAAGGACAGTTGAGGGCAGCAGATATAAGTAGAAAATGCAAGGATGAGATACAAGCGACATTAGACAGACTCAAATAATATAAAAGTCTGTGTTTGTGGTGTTAATGATCACCACAAAGCATATATTAGAACTAGATATGTCTGTCTGAAAAAACAGTATTGAACGTGCAAAAAAAATTACACCAAGAAGGGGAAATATCGCCATAGCAAGTGTTCCAAAATCAGTCTTTGACAATGATTTAAAATGGTTATTCAGGAAAGAAATAATACATTTCTTTATTTTTCTACAAGAGGCAGATCTTAAATTTGATCTTATGTACAGAAATGGACAATTTCCTTCTTCTCCTTTCGGCTGCTCCTGTTAGGGGTCACCACAGGGAAAACATTTGAGAAGTGTTATGCAAACTGCAAAGTTATTTAACTAAGGAATGAGTCTGGTAGTTGGAATGAGGCTGAATTTTGTGTTAAGAGCAATGATGGGGCCTTTTGCTCTAAAGTGTTTAGGAAAGAGTGCTGGAAAAATATTTTTTGGCAAAGGACAGCATGCACCCTGGTTTTGTTTTTCAGAATATTGTCAAGGGTCAAGCTTTGTGGTTGTCAAGGTTATGCACTAATGATGAGGTGTTATCTGAAGAAATGACTGGCTTTACCTCTAGGTTGATTACTAGGGGCTACAGGCATACAGAGGTAGATAAAGCAGTGCAAGGGGTGTTAGACTCTAGAAGAACAGTGGCAGCACCCTGGTTTTCATCCATGGGATTATCTAATAGATCTAGGTTCACTCCATGGAGGAATATTTCAAGACCCAGCCAGGTGAACTGGAATAAGAGTAGGATTCCATTACAGATTACCTACAGTAGTGACATAAAATGGGTGCAAGATATTATACAGGGCAATTGGAAGATTCTACAGACTGATGACTCTTTGAAGGATTTGGTAGGTGATAGTCCGAATTTTATATTTAAAAGGAACAGGAATCTGAAACATATTTTATGTGATACAGGCTCTAGAGCTGATAGATCTATTAGTAGGAGAGGTACTTTTCCATGTCAACACTGCAAAGCTTGCAGGTTTATCAACAGGAATGGCAATTTTATCCATCCCATTAGTAATAAAGAATATGTTCCTAACGTGATGGTCACATGTCTTTCTAAGACCATCATTTATTTAGCTAGTTGTGCTTGTTGCCCATCATTTTATGTAGACAGAATTAACTGTAAGTTCAAAGATAGGATTCTTAGGCATCTTTCAGTGATTAGACTGAAGGATAGGCGGAATGCACTTTCTATGCACATAGAACAGAATCAAGGGCATTATTTTTCTTTTCAGGCACTGCAGCAAGTTGCTAGTGATATTAGAGGGGGAGATAATTCTAGTTACACTGAATACTGTGAAACTAGATTGATTATTGAGCTAGGGGCTAGTAGGCATCCAGAACTCAATGGTGTGGTGCCTTTAAGATCAATTCTTGGTAGGCATAGACCTTACCTTCAGTAGTTTTAATTGTTTTATTGGTACACCATGTTGATTGGTTTGTTTGAGTTTAAATATTGTGTGAAGTTCTTGTATTTTATGTCTGAAAAAGGGCTTTTGCCTGAAAGTGCTAACATCCTTATTAAATTATTTGCTTTTAAGCCTGGTGGCCTGTGGACTTTTTTCTTCGTACTATATAATACAAATGTGACTGTGTTTACAGAATGAAGGTTTATGTGCCTACTTGGTGATAGAAGGGAATAATGTGTAACATGGAAGGGAAAATAGACTGATGAATGCATAGTACATAGAAACATTGGCTAATCAAGTATTCCTCATGACAAGCACACTTTTCTGTAGATACCATATGATTTTACTGTACGTCACTACCAACAATAAGGTGATATTGATGCATTTATAACACAGGAAATGTTGGTAGTGGGGGTCCAACTATCCAGAAATGGAGAGCAAGACATTAAGGGGTAAATTAAAGAAAACACAATGATGATAGAGATAATTAACAAAGACACTTGTCATACAAAATCAGTGTGTGACAGTTATATGAATAATAAGACAGGCTAACAATGAAGTGCACAAAGATGAGTAACTCACAAAAAGATGTGAGTGTGGTTGGTGTATGAATGGTGGCTAAGCCATAATATATATTCAAAAAAAAATGAAATAGTACAAAAATGTAAAGGGACACCAATTTATGAGCCACAAAAATTAATTTCCCTTTTCAAGTTTTGAAATATAGAGTATTATCTATCTATTCATCCATCTATTTATCTATCTCTCTCTCTATCTGACCATAAATTGAAACTGATTCTAGACACAGCATATGCAGAAAAGCAAACTGACAGTGTTATTATTAGTAATAAGAGAAAAAATAGGAGGTATTTCATCAATGTTATGACCTAAAATCCCAAATGCCACAAGAATCCCCCTCCTCCAATATTCAGACCATTCTGGAGATTTAGAAGTATTATTTCCAGATGTGAAAAGTTAATATTCTAGAAGAAGAACCCTAGAAAAGAAGAGGAAATGGGAGGGGGTAGAAGAACAGCTTAGTTGGACACTGAAGCACTAAACTAAACTGAAGAAAATAGTATAAAATATCATATGGAAAAGACAGGGAATGTAGCATAAGCAGAAGGCCAGTACAGAGAGACACTGAAGTACTAAACTAGAGGGAATAGAATAGTGTAAGGGAACATATGGAAAAGGCAAGGAATGTAGCATGAGCAGAAGGCTGGTACAGAGAGACACTGAAGTACTAAACTAGAAGGAAGAGAATAGTGTAAGGGAACATATGAAAAAAGGCAGGGAATGTAGCATGAGCAGAAGGCTAGTACAGAGGGACACTGAAGTACTAAACTAGAGGGAAGAGAATAGTGTAAGGGAACATATGGAAAAGGCAGGGAATGTAGCATGAGCAGAAGGCTAGTACAGAGGGACACTGAAGTACTAAACTAGAGGGAAGGGAATAGTGTAAGGGAACATATGGAAAAGGCAGGGAATGTAGCATGAGCAGAAGGCTAGTACAGAGGGACAATGAAGTACTAAACTAGAGGGAAGAGAATAGTGTAAGGGAACATATGGAAAAGGCAGGGAATGTAGCATGAGCAGAAGGCTAGTACAGAGGGACACTGAAGTACTAAACTAGAGGGAAGGGAATAGTGTAACGGGACATATGGAAAAGGCAGGGAATGTAGCATGAGCAGAAGGCCAGTACAGAGGGACACTGAAGTACTAAACTAGAGGGAACAGAATAGTGTAAGGGGACATATGGAAAAGGCAGGGAATGTAGCATGAGCAGAAGGCCAGGTCAGAGAGAGACACTAAAGTACAAAACTAGAGGGAAGGGAATAGTGTAAGGGAACATATGGAAAAGGCAGGGAATGTAGCATGAGCAGAAGGCCAGTACAGAGGGACACTGAAGTACTAAACTAGAGGGAAGAGAACAGTGTAAGGGAACATATGGAAAAGGCAGGGAATGTAGCATGAGCAGAAGGCCAGTACAGAGGGACACTGAAGTACTAAACTAGAGGGAAGAGAATAGTGTAAGGGAACATATGGAAAAGGCAGGGAATGTAGCATGAGCAGAAGGCTAGTACAGAGGGACACTGAAGTACTAAACTAGAGGGAACAGTGTATGGAACATATGGAAAAAGGCAGGGAATGTAGCATGAGCAGAAGGCCAGTACAGAGGGACACTGAAGTACTAAACTAGAGGGAAGAGAATAGTGTAAGGAAACATATGGAAAAGGCAGGGAATGTAGCATGAGCAGAAGGCCAGTACAGAAGGACACTGAAGTACTAAACTAGAGGGAAGGGAATAGTGTAAGGGAACATATGGAAAAGGCAGGGAATGTAGCATGAGCAGAAGGCCAGTACAGAGGGACACTGAAGTACTAAACTAGAGGGAATAGAATAGTGTAAGGGAACATATGGAAAAGGCAGGAATGTAGCATGAGCAGAAGGCCAGTACAGAGGACACTGAAGTACTAAACTAGAGGGGAAGAGAATAGTGTAAGGAACATATGGAAAGGCAGGGAATGTAGCATGAGCAGAAGGCTAGTACAGAGGACACTGAAGTACTAAACTAGAGGGAAGAGAACAGTGTAAGGGACATATGGAAAAGGCAGGGAATGTAGCATGAGCAGAAGGCCAGTACAGAGGACACTGAAGTACTAAACTAGAAGGAAGAGAATAGTGTAAGGGAACATATGGAAAAGGCAGGGAATGTAGCATAAGCAGAAGGCTAGTACAGAGGGACAATGAAGTACTAAACTAGAGGGAAGAGAACAGTGTAAGGGACATATGGAAAAGGCAGGGGAATGTAGCATGAGCAGAAGGCCAGTACCGAGGGACACTGAAGTACTAAACTAGAAGGAAGAGAATAGTGTAAGGGAACATATGGAAAAGGCAGGAATGTAGCATGAGCAGAAGGCTAGTACAGAGGGACACTGAAGAACTAAACTAGAAGAAGAATAGTGTAAGGGAACATATGGAAAAGGCAGGGAATGTAGCATAAGCAGAAGGTCAGTACAGAGGGACACTGAAGTACTAAACTAGAGGGAAGGGAATAGTGTAAGGGAACATATGGAAAAGGCAGGGAATGTAGCATGAGCAGAAGGCTAGTACAGAGGGACACTGAAGTACTAAACTAGAGGGAAGGAATAGTGTAAGGGAACATATGGAAAAGGCAGGGAATGTAGCATGAGCAGAAGGCCAGTACAGAGGGACACTGAAGTACTAAACTAGAGGGAAGAGAACAGTGTAAGGGAACATATGGAAAAGGCAGGGAATGTAGCATGAGCAGAAGGCCAGTACAGAGAGACACTGAAGTACTAAACTAGTGTAAGGGAACATATGGAAAAGGCAGGGAATGTAGCATAAGCAGAAGGCTAGTACAGAGAGACACTGAAGTACTAAACTAGAGGGAAGAGAATAGTGTAAGGGAACATATGGAAAAGGCAGGGAATGTAGCATAAGCAGAAGGCCAGTACAGAGAGACACTGAAGTACTAAACTAGAGGGAAGAGAACAGTGTAAGGGAACATATGGAAAAGGCAGGGAATGTAGCATAAGCAGAAGGCCAGTACAGAGGGACACTGAAGTACTAAACTAGAGGGAAGAGAATAGTGTAAGGGGACATATGGAAAAGGCAGGGAATGTAGCATAAGCAGAAGGCCAGTACAGAGGGACACTGAAGTACTAAGCTAGTGTAAGGGGACATATGGAAAAGGCAGGGAATGTAGCATAAGCAGAAGGCTAGTACAGAGGGACACTGAAGTACTAAGCTAGATGGAAGAGAATAGTGTAAGGGGACATATTAAAAAGACGGGGAACGTAGCATAAGCAGAAGGCCAGTACAGAGGGACAGTGAAGTACTAAGCTAGATGGAAGAGAATCGTGTAAGGGGACATATGGAAAAGGCAGGGAATGTAGCATGAACAGAAGGCCAGTACAGAGAGACACTAAAGTAGTAAACTAGAGGGAAGGGAATAGTGTAAGGGGACATATGGAAAAGTCAGGGAATGTAGCATAAGCAGAAGGCCAGTACAGAGGGACACTGAAGTACTAAACTAGAGGGAAGGGAATAGTGTAAGAGGACATATGGAAAAGGCAGGGAATGTAGCATAAGCAGAAGGTCAGTACAGAGGGACACTGAAGTACTAAACTAGAGGGAAGAGAACAGTGTAAGGGAACATATGGAAAAGGCAGGGAATGCAGCATGAGCAGAAGGCTAGTGCAGAGAGACACTGAAGTACTAAACTAGAGGGAAGAGAACAGTGTAAGGGAACATATGGAAAAGGCAGGGAATGTAGCATGAGCAGAAGGCCAGTACAGAGGGACACTGAAGTACTAAACTAGATTGAAGAGAATAGTGTAAGGGAACATATGGAAAAGGCAGGGAATGTAGCATAAGCAGAAGGTCAGTACAGAGGGACACTGAAGTACTAAACTAGAGGGACAGGAATAGTGTAAGGGAACATATGGAAAAGGCAGGGAATGTAGCATGAGCAGAAGGCCAGTACAGAGGACACTGAAGTACTAAACTAGAGGAAGGAACAGTGTAAGGGAACATATGGAAAAGGCAGGGAATGTAGCATGAGCAGAAGGCCAGTACAGAAGGACACTGAAGTACTAAACTAGAGGGAAGAGAACAGTGTAAGGGAACATATGGAAACGGCAGGGAATGTAGCATAAGCAGAAGGCCAGTACAGAGAGATACTGAAGTACTAAACTGGAGAGAAGGGAATAGTGTAAGGGAACATATGGAAAAGGCAGGGAATGTAGCATGAGCAGAAGGCTAGTACAGAAGGTCACTGAAGTACTAAACTAGAGGGAAGGAATAGTGTAAGGAACATATGGAAAAGGTAGGGAATCTAGCATAAGCAGAAGGCTAGTACAGAGGGACACTGAAATACTAAACCAGAGGAAGAGAACAGTGTAAGGAACATATGGAAAAGGCAGGGCATGTAGCATGAGCAGAAGGCCAGTACAGAGGGACACTGAAGTACTAAACTAGAGGAAGGAATAGTGTAAGGGACATATGGAAAAGGCAGGAATGTAGCATGAGCAGAAGGCTAGTACAGAGGGACACTGAAGTACTAAACTAGAGGGAAGATAATAGTGTAAGGAAACATATGGAAAAGGCAGGGAATGTAGCATGAGCAGAAGGCCAGTACAGAGGGACACTGAAGTACTAAACTAGAGGGAAGAGAATAGTGTAAGGAACATATGGAAAAGGCAGGGAATGTAGCATGAGCAGAAGGTCAGTACAGAGGGACATTGAAGTACTAAACTAGAAGGAAGAGAACAGTGTAAGGGAACATATGGAAAAGGCAGGGAATGTAGCATGAGCAGAAGGCCAGTACAGAGGGACACTGAAGTACTAAACTAGAGGGAAGAGAACAGTGTAAGGGAACATATGGAAAAGGCAGGGAATGTAGCATGAGCAGAAGGCTAGTACAGAGGGACACTGAAGTACTAAACTAGAGGAAGAGAAGTGTAAGGGACATATGGAAAAGGCAGGGAATGTAGCATAAGCAGAAGGCTAGTACAGAGAGACACTGAAGTACTAAACTAGAGGCAAGAGAATAGTGTAAGGGAACATATGGAAAAGGCAGGGAATGTAGCATAAGCAGAAGGCCAGTACAGAGACGCTGAAGTACTAAACTAGAGGAAGAGAACAGTGTAAGGGTACATATGGAAAAGGCAGGGAATGTAACATGAGCAGAAGGCCAGTACAGAGAGACACTGAAGTACTAAACTAGAGGGAAGGAATAGTGTAAGGGAACATGTGGAAAAGGCAGGGAATGTAGCATGAGCAGAAGGCCAGTACAGAGAGACACTGAAGTACTAAACTAGAGGCAAGAGAATAGTGTAAGGGGACATATGGAAAAGGCAGGGAATGTAGCATAAGCAGAAGGCTAGTACAGAGGGACAGTGAAGTACTAAACCAGAGGAGGGAATAGTGTAAGGACATATGGAAAAGGCAGGAATGTAGCATAAGCAGAAGGCCAGTACAGAGGACACTGAAGTACTAAACTAGAGGGACAGAATAGTGTAAGGAACATATGGAAAAGGCAGGAATGTAGCATGAGCAGAAGGCTAGTACAGAGGGACACTGAAGTACTAAACTAGAGGAAGGAATAGTGACATATGGAAAAGGCAGGGAATGTAGCATGAACAGAAGGCCAGTACAGGGAGACACTGAAGTACTAAACGAGAGGCAAGAGAATAGTGTAAGGGAACATATGGAAAAGGCAGGGAATGTAGCATAAGCAGAAGGCCAGTACAGAGAGACACTGAAGTACTAAACTATAGGGAAGAGAACAGTGTAAGGGAACATATGGAAAAGGCAGGGAATGTAGCATGAGCAGAAGGCTAATACAGAGACACTGGAAGACCTAAACTAGAGGGAAGAGAATAGTGTAAGGGAACATATGGAAAAGGCAGGGAATGTAGCATAAGCAGAAGGCCAGTACAGAGAGACACTGAAGTACTAAACTAGAGGGAAGAGAATAGTGTAAGGGACATATGGAAAAGGCAGGGAATGTAGCATGAGCAGAAGGCCAGTACAGAGGACACTGAAGCACTAAGCTAGTGTAAGGGGACATATGGAAAAGGCAGGAATGTAGCATGAGCAGAAGGCCAGTACAGAGGGACACTGAAGTACTAAACTAGAGGGAAGGAATAGTGTAAGGAACATATGGAAAGGCAGGGAATGTAGCATGAGCAGAAGGCCAGTACAGAGGGACACTGAAGTACTAAACTAGGGAAGAGAACAGTGTAAGGGAACATATGGAAAGGCAGGAATGTAGCATGAGCAGAAGGCCAGTACAGAGACACTGAAGTACTAAACTAGAGGAAGAGAATAGTGTAAGGGACATATGGAAAAGGCAGGGAATGTAGCATGAGCAGAAGGCCAGTACAGAGGGACACTGAAGTACTAAACTAGAGGAAGAGAACAGTGTAAGGAACATATGGAAAAGGCAGGAATGTAGCATGAGCAGAAGGCCAGTACAGAGGACACTGAAGTACTAAACTAGAGGAAAGGAACAGTGTAAGGACATATGGAAAAGGCAGGGAATGTAGCATGAGCAGAAGGCCAGTACAGAGGACACTGAAGTAAACTAGAGAACAGTGTAAGGGACATATGGAAAAGGCACGGAATGTAGCATAAGCAGAAGGCCAGTACAGAGGGACACTGACGTACTAAACTAGAGGAAGAGAACAGTGTAAGGGAACATATGGAAAAGGCAGGGAATGTAGCATAAGCAGAAGGCCAGTACAGAGGGACACTGAAGTACTAAACTAGAGGGAAGGGAATAGTGTAAGAGGACATATGGAAAGGCAGGGAATGTAGTACAAGCAGAAGGCTAGTACAGAGGGACACTGAAGGGACATATGGAAAAGGGGGAATGAGAAGGCCAGTACAGAGGACACTGAAGTACTAAACTAGAGGAAGAGAATAGTGGAACATATGGAAAAGGCAGGGCATGTAGCATGGGCAGAAGGCTAGTACAGAGGGACACTGAAGTACTAAACTAGAGGGAATAGTGTAAGGGACATATGGAAAAGGCAGGGAATGTAGAGCAGAAGGCCAGTACAGAGGGACACTGAAGTACTAAACTAGAAAGAATAGTATAAGGGGACATATGGAAAAGGCAGGGAATGTAGCATGAGCAGAAGGCACAGAGGACACTGAAGTACTAAACTAGAGGGAAGAGAATAGTGTAAGGAACATATGGAAAAGGCAGGGAATGTAGCATAAGCAGAAGGCCAGTACAGAGGACACTGAAGTACTAAACTAGAGGGAAGAGAACAGTGTAAGGAACATATGGAAAAGGCAGGGAATGTAGCATGAGCAGAAGGCCAGTACAGAGGACACTGAGTACTAAACTAGTAGTGTAAGGGGACATATGGAAAGGCAGGAATGTAGCATGAGCAGAAGGCTAGTACAGAGGGACACTGAAGTACTAAACTAGAGGGAAGAGAATAGTGTAAGGGAACATATGGAAAAGGCAGGGAATGTAGCATGCAGAAGGCCAGTACAGAGGGACACTGAAGTACTAAACTAGAGGGACGAGAACAGTGTAAGGGAACATATGGAAAAGGCAGGGAATGTAGCATAAGCAGAAGGTCAGTACAGAGGGACACTGAAGTACTAAACTAGAGGGAAGAGAACAGTGTAAGGGAACATATGGAAAAGGCAGGAATGTAGCATGAGCAGAAGGCCAGTACAGAGAGACAGTGAAGTACTAAACTAGAGGGAAGAGAATAGTGTAAGGACATATGAAAAGGCAGGAATGTAGCATAAGCAGAAGGCTAGTACAGAGGGACACTGAAGTATTAAGCTAGATGGAAGAAGAGGTAAGGACATATGGAAAAGGCAGGGAATGTAGCATAAGCAGAAGGCTAGTACAGAGACACTGAAGTACTAAGCTAGATGGAAGAGAATAGTGTAAGGGGACATATGAAAAAAGCGAGGAACGTAGCATAAGCAGAAGGCTAGTACAGAGGGACACTGACGTACTAAACTAGAGGGAACAGAATAGTGTAAGGAACATATGAAAAGGCAGGGAATGTAGCAGCAGCAGAAGGCCAGTACTAGGAACACTGAAGTACTAAACTAGAGGGAAGGGAATAGTGTAAGGAACATATGAAAAGGCAGGGAATGTAGCCTGAGCAGAAGGCCAGTACAAAGGGACACTGAAGTACTAACCTAGAGGGAAGGGAGTAGGTAAGGGAACATATGGAAAAGGCAGGAATGTAGCATGGGCAGAAGGCTAGTGCAGAGAGACACTGAAGTACTAAACTAGAGGGAAGAGAACAGTGTAAGGGAACATATGGAAAAGGCATGGAATGTACCATGAGCAGATGGGTAGTACAGAGAGACATGAAAGCACTAAACTAGAGGGAGGAGACTAGTGTAAGGGAACATATGGAAAAGGCAGGGAATGTAGCATGAGCAGAAGGTTAGTACAGAGAGACACTGAAGTACTAAACTAGAGGCAAGAGAATAGTGTAAGGGAACATATGGAAAAGGCAGGGAATGTAGCATAAGCAGAAGGCCAGTACAGAGAGATACTGAAGTAGTAAACTAGAAGGAAGAGAATAGTGTAAGGGAACATATGGAAAAGGCAGGGAATGTAGCATAAGCAGAAAGCCAGTACAGAGAGACACTGAAATACTAAACTAGAGGGATGAGAACAGTGTAAGGGAACATATGGAAAAGGCAGGGAATGTAGCATTAGCAGAAGGCTAGTACAGAGAGACACTGAAATACTAAACTATAGGGAAGAGAGCAGTGTAAGGGAACATGTGGTTAAGGTGGGGAATGTAGCATGAGCAGAAGGCCAGTACAGAGAGACACTGAAGTACTAAACTAGAGGCAAGAGAATAGTGTAAGGGAACTTATGGAAAAGGCAGGGAATGTAGCATGAGCAGAAGGCTAGTACAGAGAGACACTGAAGTACTAAACTATAGGGAAGAAAACAGTGTAAGGGAACATATGGAAAAGGCAGGGAATGTAGCATGAACAGAAGGCCAGTACAGAGAGACATGGAAGTACTAAACTAGAGGCAAGAGAATAGTGTAAGGGAACATATGAAAAAGGCAGGGAATGTAGCATAAGCAGAAGGCCAGTACAGAGAGACACTGAAGTACTAAACTATAGGGAAGAGAACAGTGTAAGGGCACATATGGAAAAAGCAGGGAATGTAGCATGAGCAGAAGGCCAGTACAGAGAGACACTGATGTACTAAACTAGAGGCAAGAGAATAGTGTAAGGGAACATATGAAAAAGGCAGGGAATGTAGCATAAGCAGAAGGCCAGTACAGAGAGACACTGAAGTACTAAACTAGAGGGAAGAGAACAGTGTAAGGGAACATATGGAAAAGGCAGGGAATGTAGCATGAGCAGAAGGCCGGTACAGAGAGACACTGAAGTACTAAACTAGAGGGACGAGAATAGTGTATGGGAACATATGGAAAAGGCAGGGAATGTAGCATGAGCAGAAGGCCAGTACAGAGAGACACTGAAGTACTAAACTAGAGGGAAGAGAATAGTGTAAGGGAACATATGGAAAAGGCAGGGAATGTAGCATAAGCAGAAGGCCAGTACAGAGAGACACTGAAGTACTAAACTATAGGGAAGAGAACAGTGTAAGGGTACATATGGAAAAGGCAGGAATGTAGCATAAGCAGAAGACCAGCATAGAGGGACATTGAAGTACTAAACTAGACTGAAGAGAATAGTGTAAGAGGACATATGGAAAGGCAGGGAATGTAGTACAAGCAGAAGGCTAGTACAGAGGGACACTGAAGTACTAAACTAGAGGGAAGAGAATAGTATAAGGGGACATATGGAAAAGGCAGGGAATGTAGTACAAGAAGAAGGCTAGTACAGAGGGACACTGAAGTACTAAACTAGATGGAAGGGAATAGTGTAAGGGAACATATGGAAAAGGCAGGGAATGTAGCATGAGCAGAAGGCCAGTACAGAGAGACACTGAAGTACTAAACTAGAGGGAAGGGAATAGTGTAAGGGAACATATGGAAAAGGCAGGGAATGTAGCATAAGCAGAAGGCCAGTACAGAGGGACACTGAAGTACTCAACTAGAGGGAAGAGAATAGTGTAAGGGGACATATGAAAGTGATGGGGAGTGAAAACATAAGAAGGATGTGATGTTATAGCCTAAATATCAGCAAGATAAAAGTGGAGCCCTTAACTGAAGCAAAACTGGCACATATAGATGAAGGTCACAGAGGAAAATAAGAATAAGATGAAAGCAGATGTTAAGAGGAAGTAGGAGAAAAGATACTGGAGTGTACGGGGTTAAGAAGAGCTGAAGTGATTTTTGTCAGTTCCTCCTTTGTCAGAGGCTGAGCATTGGTGCCATTTGAGTGTAGAGGGGGACTGCATGTCTAGCAAGAACTATGACCCTATGAACCTAAAAACCTGTACAGAAGACTAATCAGGCCAGTAATACCCAGATGATTCTATCTAGCAGACAAGCATTATTTATTTATTTTATTTATTTTACATTTATTGACCAGGATAGTCCAACTGGATATATGTCCATTTTCAGCGGAGGCCTGGGGAGAAAAGCTCCACATACCAAAAAAGAGACAGTACATACATCGTTAAGTGATAAACTCAGGCACACATGTTTAGAAAAATATAGAAAAAGAATACAGGCAGATATCAATATACACAATGTGCAGACTTACATCTGATTGGCAAAGACGTATCAGAAAATGTGAACACAGAATGCAATCAGAGCTCATAATTCACAATGCATAGACATTCAAATGATATGAGGCATAGATACTTGGCTATGTTGGGTAGCAAGACATGCATTAGTGAAGTTGTTAGTCAGGTTTAGAACAAGAGCAAAGCCAATAAAATGGGAGGTATTTTTTGAGTTCTCTTTTAAATAGGGGTAGTGAGGTTTCCTTGGCAATGGTAGTAGGGAGTAGAGTCCAGATTTTACCGTTTGAGTTGGCAAATATAGCATCGCCTGCAGAGTTGTTGGATTTTTGGGTCAGTATCATTACTTTATCAGCTGAGCATAATCACCTGGGGACACTATGAGGGGTGAGAATATTTTTGAGGTCAGGGTTGTTATCAGATTTATGGAGTATGTTATGCACTACTATAAGCTGGTTGAACTGTAGAAGGGTAGGATACTCTAGCCATCCCAGTGCTTTGAGGTTCTGGCAATGGCAAGTCCTAAAAGCCATGCCAGTAGCAAATCTGACTATATGATTGTAACATCCTGATAATTTGTTGAGATTGGTTTTGGATAAGTTGGTGAGTACAGAGGAGACATACATAAGGGTAGAGAGGAGGTGTGATCTTGCAATAGCTACCCTAGCTAGGGTGGGTGAGGAACATTTGGCTCTGTACAGGGAGCCAAGTTTTTTGTTGATGGACTTAATAGTGTGATTGACATGTTTATCAAACTGACATGTTTATCAAATTTTACGGTTGTTGTATATTATTATGCCTACAAGTTTTGATGGTTATCAGGGGAGATAATGGTGTCATTGCTAGATTTGATGTTGAAGGAAGGAGGAGGAATTCTACGGTTAGGAGAGAAAAGTAGTAGCTTGGTTTTGCTAGGATTTAGAAGCCGGCTGCAATTAGCTAGCCATGTTTCTACCATGTTGAAAGTGGTCTGGGTGAGGGTTAGAAGTTGTGTAGGAGAGGAGGTGGAGCATATTAGCATTGAGTCATCTGCATATTGGATGCAGGTGGCTCCGGGGATGGTGGTGTGCAGATCATTTATAAAGATAGAGAAAAGAAGGGGACCTGGTATGGATCCTTGTGGGACACCTAGGGTTAGAGGAAGTTGGGATGACAGCTTGCTCTGCTGTAAGACAGCCTGATGTCTACCGTTTAGTTAGGAGTGAAGCCATTGTATTGTGTGTTGGTCTAAACTGATGGTTTGTAACGTACTGAGCAATAGCTGATGGCTGACCATATCAAAAGCTTTTGAGAGATCTAAGAAGAGTGCTGAAGAGAGCTTGTTGTTGTTACGATGAAGACTGATGACATTAGAGAAAGATAGAAGAGCCATGGTGGTACTGTGGAATGGCCTAAAGCTGTGCTGAGAGTCAGCAAGCTTTCTGTTTTGAATAAGAAAGTGCATGATTTGTTTGTGTATGCATCTTTCCATGATTTTAGCTAGTGGGGAAAAATTGCTATAGGTCTTAAGTTTGATAATTCTGTGGAACTTCCTCCCTTATGGAGAGGTATAACGTGATATTTTCCATATTGATGGGATGGATCCTTCTGAGATGGATCTGTTGATCAGAATAGAAATGGGAAGTGCTATGGCATCAGCTGCTTTTTGAAGATATTCAGCTGGGAAGTGGTCGGCAGCTAGTGTAGTAGGTTTTAGCTTTTTGAGTAAGGTCCGGATCAGGTTGTTAGGTACGGTTTGAAAGGTAAAGGTGGGTTGGGTGCTGGGTGGATCAGGGCTAGATGTGCCCGAGCTGGTGTTTGTGTCAGATGGAGTGAGATGGGTAGGTAGAGACTGGATAGTTTCAGTAAAGAAGGAGATGAAGCTGTTTGCAATTTCTACAGGGGATTAATCAAGGGCAGCTGATGGGGTAGGAGTGGTAGAATGGCCTGGGTGAAGAACACTGTTAATACCAGCCGAGAACTTTTGAGGTTTTAGCTGATATTTTTGTTGTAGGAGGGTGTAGTGATTTTTTTTTTGTCTAGAAGGACAGAAATTTTGTTCTGTTTCTTTGGCTTCCAGTATCTTACTTGGTCCATAGGGACTTTGTTAACATGCCAACTGGCCCAGGCATTGTTTCTTAGTTTAATTTTGTTTTTTGTTTCTTTAGATAGCCAAGGTGCAACTGTGGCTTTTACATGGATAGTACGGGTAGGAGCATGGTGGTTAAGAATACACAAAAATCTGGTAAGGAAGTACTCAGCTGCTTCTTGTAATGGGAGTCATTTCAAGACATTACAATTACATACTTTGAGTTCATTTTTGAAGTTATCAAGGTTAAAGTTCCTGACGTTTCTTATAGTTTTGTAGGTGGGCTGGTTGGGAATATCGGCTTTGAGCCTAATAATATAGGTAAGGCAGTGATCACTTAGATCATCGGGTAATGTACCTGACTTGTACTTTTGGGGGTGGCTATTAATAAGTATCCAATCAAGGATACTATATTTGACTCCATTTTTGTTAAATCTGGTGGGGGTGGCAATGATCTGAGTAAACCTGTGGAGGTTTAAATGGGTGGAGAGAGTTTCAGAGGAACAGGTGTTCCAATCAATGTTAAAGTCCCCCAAGACTAAGAAATTCACCCATCACCAAGATAAATATTTTTCCTTGTGCTCAACAGATCCAACAGTAAGTTACCCTTTTTCATTTTTATTTGTGAGAAGATTATGTCAAAATAGCATAAAAAAACATTTTTTTTTCAGGAAGCCAAGTGTGCATGCAGCTCACATGTTACAGTCCTTTTTCTTGTATTTGAAATTGTTAACTGGGGCAAATCACTGATCACAGATGACAAAGACTTTGAACCTATATCCTTTTAATTTTCCATACCAACTCTATTGTTATAAATCAGTGTAGAAAAATGACAAAAAAACACTACAATTCTCCACTAGCTTATTCCATACACATAAGTCTTGTTTACACAAACTAAAACAAAACAAAATCAAATGAAAGCTCCTGAATGAAGACTGCCTTGACTTTGTATAAGAATGACATCTTATTTTACCAGATAATAACTAATAATTCACAGACCCAAAGGTCCTTTTAATGATTGATAAAAGACCTCATTCTGCAGCCCTTTTTCAATATTGTAGTATATGCTCTTTCCAATTATATAGGTGAAAGTTAGTAGAACTAACATTTTCAATATCTGCATTGAGAAGTGACAGTCAGACGTGCATACAGAGACAGGAAGTTGTAAAAAAATGCTGTAACTTCATCTTACTGGAAACAGAGTGGTAACCATGATGCTTGATTGTGCTGGATACCTTTGGCCAAAGAGCAGTCATGTGTCAGTGAAGAGGCACTGTTCCTGATGTCATGATCTTTGGCTGTGCTAGATACCATTGACCAAAGAACAGTGATGTCATGTGTCAGTGAAGAAGGCACTGTTCCTGATGTAAGAGTAGATTGATGATGAGTTTTAATGAATTTAAGATAGCAGGGGCTGACAATTTTAAAAGGAAACAATGCAATTAAACAAGCTTATGGTTCTTATTATCTTGCACTGATGTTTTTCAATGATGTTTTCATGTTGAGGCTATAACTTATGTTGAAAGTGTAACAAAAAATTTGCCAAAACATTCTAGAACACACTCTAAAAGATCTCAACCTTCAGCACATTAGTCAACAAATACTCCTCTACTCCCATATATAACTCCCAAGAGTCACCAGAAAAGCAGGTTTAAGCCTCTAAAGTCCATTAAGTCTGCTTCCACACATTATGTCTGGTGATTCTATAGTTAATTATATAGACTCCACACTGACCAGACTGGATAAGAACAACATGAGCATAAGCTGCATGTCCAGTTCTGGGATCCATGATGTCACAAGGGTGCTAAGGTCTCTTAAACTCAGCAAGTATGATTACTACATAATGGTTGTCCATGTGGTAGTGAATGACCTGAAGCACTCCACCCAGAAGGTCATGTAGAGAGACATGATGGAACTTACTATATGTGTGTTAGAGGCAGTAAGGACATTGGTCTCGATTAGTATCTTCCCCTGACCATAAATAATACTAGATACCAAAACAAGATAGTTGGCTCTAACAGTTACCTATGTAGGTGATGTCATTCTAAGGGGACCAAATATGTGCCAGCCTGGGATGATATGGTTGATAAGTCTTCCTGTTTCACCAAGGGTGGCTTACACCTCCCATAGCATGAATCCTATATAATGGCTAAAGCTATGGCCACTCCCTATAGTGCCATTTTAGTCAGAGTCTCCCTAATGGACATTCCTAAATAGCAAACCAAAATTCAGGCAAAATATGGTAGCACTACTCAATGCTAGGAGTCTAAACAGAAAGCTGTCAGAACATGAGGCCCTCCTGTATCTCAAGCATGTCAATATCTGTGAAACTAGTGAGACATGGTTTCAGTGCTATGACAGCACTCCATCTACAACAGAATTCAACAACTATATTGTCTTCAGACTCTTGAGTAACTGTGGAGCAGTATTTGTCAGAAATACCATCACCTCATGCCAAATTTCTCACAACCCTAAGTTTAACCTCCTGGAGATCCAAATCACCCTTTACAAATCCAACTATAATTTCATTGCTAGTTACAGATTACCATCGGTGTCTCCCCATTGATGATGTAAATTACCTTAATACCATAGATGAGTTAAATAGTAAACCAAATATCTTTTTGCTAGGGGATTTCAATTGCTTAAGCATTACCTGACACACTTACATCCTTACAAATGGATATGTTCGGTCTTTCCTAGAATTTGTTAATGCCAAACACCCTTGAATACATTTTAAAACTACACACTACATGTTATAATATATTTGACTATCCCCGGGATTCATGAAGCTTGCGCCAGGTGCAGGTGTAGCATTGACGATCTAACATCAAATATGGCCGCTGAGCGATTCAGGTACGAGCTGTTTCCATGTGCACTACCAGCATACCCCACAGCTGCGCAGCTCCCGGCACATGTATGCTAATTATCCCATGTGCAGCAGTGTAGCATGCAAATGAAGATATATATAGCGATTCATGAAGTGGTGCAGGCTTAGCGTAAACATGCAGAAATGTAAAACAAAAAAATGGTTTACATTTTTTCAAACATAAAATCGGAGCCATGACAGCAGACCAAACTCACGTATTATGATGTTAATGTATGCCAATGGCTAAATATATAGCCAATGGCATAAAAACATGCACAACACATAAAAAAGAACATTTAATGTCATGGCCACACTAACGCAAAGTAAAATCGCAGTGCATCAGTGCACAAACGGGATCACAATGAAAATATATTTAGATGTAATAAAACTGCAATGTAACACATTTCATGAATTCCTCATAATAGTCAATGGCACGCATACTACACCAAAACCATGGCACAAGGGTTGCTAAGGGTCTGTGACAGTGTTCTGTGTGGTCACTAGAAATTAGTAGTCAAAGCCATGCAAATTAGACAAGTCATACTGAATCGCAAAATCCCCACCGGCGTAAGGATGTACCTCACAGCGTAGCAGTACAACACCGAGGTGCGGCCTGGAGATAAAGATGACATTAAGAGAGGGGTGCACCACCTTAGCTGTAAACACATTGGAGCATTGCTAATCTGGGTTGCCTGTTGCTAAGCAAAGCCGCAGGATAGGGGTATGGAAGTAGCCATAGCTTTGCTTAGCTGAGAACACACAAGGTAACCAAAACTGCATTTGAACGTGGATGAAAACGCGCTTGAAACCTGGTAAACAGCTGTGCGTGGCACGCACCACAGCTGAAACAGGAAGGATACGGGAAGACAATAAGGAAATGCTGCAGCATGGTAATTGGAGTACAAATGAGTAATTAACACCTAGGAACTCACAGTGGGCCATTGACAACAGCTAACAAGGCTGCTAGCAGCTACCTGCAGAACAGGAAAGGGGAGGTGCCGTACTGCAAAGAAAAGAGAACTGTCACAGCAGAACAAAGCAAACATGCAGTAGATCAGCTACATAACACATTTCGCTACACAATCCTGGGTTGGGAAAGTACAAAACAAGAAAGCAGGCAGCTGGATGCATGCCTGACAATAGGAGGGGAATTGGTTTGAAAAGTGAAGAAAAGGGCAATAGATGAATCATGGCAGCCAAGCGTAAGTCAACACCAAAGGCCCCACAATAGCAGTGCCTGCTGTAAAACCCATAATTAAGATACCCTGCAGGTGGAATTGCACATACGCAATCAATTACACCAGCATCATCCATTACACAATAGTATAAAGTGTGAAAGCACCTCACACACACTTGTGTATTCCCAGACACTCTGCACCATTGGTGTAGACAGATGGGGAACTTTTAATATGTACATGTTAGGGGCTGCCATAGCTTTAATTCACCAGCATGTGTTGGAGACTGACGGTGGTGTGGAGAATGATGCTGACAACCATCTCAGGCACCAAAGGAGGAGAAGAGTGTTCAGACCCAGGGTAACCTGCCAGGGGCTACATGATCTGGAGATAGTAGAGCGTTACAGGATGGACAGGGACACAATCCAGCAACTTGTTGAGATGTGCCAGCCACGCCTCAGAGCCAGAAATAACAGAGGGGAACCCATCCCAGTGGACATGAAGGTATGTGTAAGCTTGAGAATACTAGCCACAGGTACCTTTCAAAGGCCAACTGGGGATATCATGGGGATTTCACAGGCATCAGCATCCAGGATACTCCACCAGTTCCTGGATACCATGTTACCACATGTCAATGAGCACATATACTTCCCCCAAATGCAGGAGGAGTTGGCCAGCAATATGCGTCTCTTCCACTGTGTGGTAAACTAGCCAGAGGTACTGGCTGCAATAGGATGCACGCACGTACACATCAAGACACCACCCAGTGAGCAGGGTAGGTGCTACATAAACTGCAAGGGATACCCCTCCATCAACTGCCAGGTCGTGTGCAATGCCCAGGGCATTATCATGGATGTGTGTGCTGGCAGCCCTAGAAGCTATCATGACTCCCACATCTAGCATGCCTCATAGCTGTAGCAGGTATTTGCCAGAGAGGACATCCCATATGGCCACCTGGTGGGGGATGCTGGCCATGCACTGGAACCGTGGATGATGACTCCCATCAGAAATGCACACACATCCATGCAAGAACGCCATAATGAGGCACGCGCAGAAACAAGAATCATCATAGAACATGTGTTTGGATGTTGAAATCATGGTTATGTTGCTTGGCCATATCTGGTGGAGCCTTGCAGTACTCTCCAGGCAAGTGTGCCCACATCTTCATAGTTTGTGCCATGCTACACAATATGATCCTGCAGAAACAATTGCAGCAGGGACAGAATGGTGAAGGCCCTCACAGCCCACCACCATTGCCAAGGGCCCCACAGGCACAGAGGGATTCAGACCACGAACACCCTGTGCCAGCCCCAGTAGGCAGTCAGAAGTGTGCCCAGTATGCCCATGCCTTAGCAAAGAGGGAACATATAGCACACACACTGACAGTGTAGGCACCTACAGACTGACACCCTTCGCCACCTGCACACACAGCAAACATGGATGGCGCACACACACGACCACCTGTAAATTGTCATGTATAGGTGGTCTACCGTGTGCATCCTTCATAGGCAGTCCTCAACTATTGTACACACAACTGCCATTGGCACAAGGTAAGTCAATACCTGAACAGTAAATTAGGCATGTGTCAATACTGTATGTATAGGTTCATAGGTACATAGGAAGGTACATGCCTAACTGCCTGAGGCCATTCATAAGCATAGCCAAAATGTTTCTGCTGTCGCCAGACCCATTGATTAACTAACGGTCCCTCTGTGGAGCAGAGCCAATTGCGGGATGCCTGGGGTGTATCCACTGTTCCCCACCCACTCTGCAAGGATTCCCTGGAGTGTTAGTGAGGGGCTCTGTATAATGTAATCAGGGATGTAGTTCGAAATCATGGGGAATACCCATGACAGGAATCTGTCACTCCAGCATCTTCCAGTTATGGTTGTGGCAAGGTGTAGCTCATTACAGTGTGTGGCTCACTGTGACATGGATTCCCACAGGTGGAGCATATTCATTAAGCCTGACTTGGACACGGCTTTGTTGGCCAGCAAATATCATCTCTGAGTAAACGAGATGCCACTGAGTAATGAAAGAGTTTATGCAGTCTGGCAGCATAGGACACATGTCTAAGGGCATTATCCCTCTTTGTGAGGTATGTTCGTGGCCCTTCCAGCTGTTGGATGTGTCTTCTGAGGTACATCCAAAATGGGTTATCATACTCGATGATGGGATTGATGACTGATGAATAAAGGGGCAAAATAACCTAAGTCTGTTTAGATGCGAACCCTTAAGTAATCAGATGGCCTACATAGACAGATGTCCTAACTACTTCGCAGATATGACTGTCAAAGGAGAGATCACTATGTAATATAGTCCCCCACATACCCATTACATCATCTGAATTATAGTGTCTGCCACTCATGTGTTAATATGTGTGTGTAGTTTCCCAAAATGGAATGACCATGCAGTATGTGGCCTTTAGCTGGTGGCCATCACTCTGACACCCTGTGTTGGCCTAGGCGAGGCCCCTTGAAGGATGTCTGTGACAGCTGGACTGTCAGTTATGGCTCCCAGTCTGCAGTAATCACCAAACATGGCCTGCTGTAGTCCACCTGTGTTAGCCCGTACCTCTGAGAAGTATATGGCAAACAGTAGGGGTCCCAGGACTGAGTCCTGTGAGACACCAGTTGTGACTGGTCAAGAGTTGGACCTGGAGGCTGTTAGGCTTACCATGTGTGTTGTGTGTGTAAGCCTGTTGGCAAACCAACCTGTGATGTATGGGTGTATGTACTGGCTGGTGAGTGTAGAAATAATACCTGAGTGGGGAATGGTGTCAAAACCCTTGGTGAGGTCCAGGTAGTATGTGTGAACTACCACACCCCACACCTAAAGTCTAGGTGACTGTAAGATGTCAAACTAGTTCAGGAGGCATGATCTGCACTCAATCTAGCTGACCTGGGTTGGGTCAAGTGTCTGGAGGTTACCATTGTCTATATTAATGAGTGCCATGAGGATGCTCTCCATAGCCGTGCAGATCAGGCTACTCAGGCTTATGGGGAGGTAGTTACCATGGTCAGTTGTGTCACCACCTTGGTGGAGTGGAATAGCTGTTGCCATGCCCCAGTGAATGGCCATGTAGCCTGTGTAGAGGCTGATGTTGAATTGCTATATTAGGCGGGGGTCAGTTTGTCTTGTAGTGACTGCAGGATGCAGTCTGGGACACCATCTGCCTCCATTTACGCTCTGTCATGCCATTTGAAAGGGCCATTACCACCTGTATGTCTCAGATGTCTGGGATACTGTACATTTTGGGTATTGTTGTGGGCCTAGTAGGGGGTGAAGCTTGCTCAGAATGTATCATCAAGTGTGTTGGTGATATCAGTAGGGTCAGTATATTCAGTGCAATATTGCACCAGCACAGTGCAAATCTGTGTGTTACTGCTTACATCCTTGACATAACCAAAGAAGCCTTTGTGGTCATATTCTGAATCCATGCCTATTTACCTGTGGATGTCAGCCTTGAATGATTACATGAGTAACATAAGTATCTTGCTAATACTGGTCACGGATGTCTGCATGTCTTGGGATTTGCTGTTGTACTGGACTACTGTCCTACGTCTGTTGTATAGCCTTTATAATGCAGGGGTTCAGCAGACTGGTGTCCTTGTGTAGTTGTAGCGAGTCCTGGTTTACCACTAATGATATGACCCATACATCTACGTAGGTGCTTATAGAGTGCATTCGTAACTCTATCTGTATCTTGAGAAGTGTTATCCCTGGCATGGGGACTGTGAACCCTCCCACCTCTGTCATTAGTACTGTGAATTTAGTTGTAGGAAAGGTATTCACTGTGTATTCCTTGGGTGGGGGAGATGGTTTGGAGTAGAAATCATCAGTGAATAGTTCATGGTCAGATCTAAACAGTGACTGGTTTACCTCTGCTGCAGGGCACCTGTTGCACATGTCAGTGATTACCACTTCTAGTATGTTTTCACCTCTCGTTAGTCCATCTACCAACTGATGCAGGCCATATGAGGTGATAAATCCCAGGAAGTGCTGGGCCTGGAAGTGAATACTCGAGTAGGTTATCCAGTTAAGTGAAGGGTAGCTGACATTGACCAATAACAGGGTGTCTGGTAGGACTGTCATGTTTACCACTGTCTCCAGATAGTTGTAGTGGTGCTCCTGGGTCATGGAGGGTTATCTGTAGCAGCTCACAGTTTGCATTGCAGTCATGGCTGATGTTAGCTGCACATGAATGATCACAGAGGTATCATGCTGCCCCACTAACTTGGAGGTGTAGGTATCCCCGATGAATATGGACACACACCCTCCATGTCTGTGCCAGTCCATGTTCAGTGGATGAAATGTGTGTTATGCGTTGCAGTCTGGTAGCGCTGGTGTGCTCACAGGAGCCTTATACAGGTCCCAGTCACAGAACAGATGTAGATGTTGTCCATACTGAGGGGTGCTGTGTGTGCGTGCATGTTGTGAGTACTACCCCTGGTGTTAAGTAGTCTAACCCTCATTGGTTCTGCTATTGTGCAGTTCATGAAGGTGAGATTCACCTCTGAGACCTGCCTAAAAATGGCACCATGGAGGCACCAATAGCCTTGCCCAGCATTCCAAAGCCTTAGGCTGACACATGCAAGTTGGTATGGCATTGTTGCAGGCATGTATCCCATCTGTGCTTGTGTCCCATCTTTCCTGTAGGTAACCTACTGGTAAGCAATACAAAGCCTGAAACCTATACATGTCCACTAGCTTCCAAGATAGGCTTTTGGAGTGATTATGTATCAGTAGTCTGTATTCTATTGCTGTACTCAACTGTTGTCTGACTACATGGTGACTTTACACTGTATATTGTGATCAGAAAACTCTGTATAATCACATATGATGTCGGAGATGGCCTGCACTGTAGAGGTTCACAGATAGGTAGTAGGCTATTTTCCCAAGGGCATTTAGAAACATAGCTATAGTATGGTGGCTTTACCTGCACCATTGATGAAGTAACTGAGCCTCTGTCAAGCATAGCCAATGAAGTGATTCCAGGCATAGTTGCTGGAAGCTGTTGAAGACTGGGGTGCTGTGGGTTGATAGGGGCACATAGTGATCTCAAAAGGGCATGTTAACATGACAACCCAACAGCATTCAATTTCCCCAACAGGTCTTGCAGCTATAAACCTGGAGTGGCTCCCCCACACCCTGGCTGTATGTTTCTGGGACACATGATCCCAGGGGTGTATATACTGTTGGTCAGTCACACATCAAGGTTTCCCCTGAAGTGTGTCAGTGAGTGGCTATGCAAAATGTAGTTAGGATGTTAATGTATAGTCTCTCAATTCATGTTTCATGTCCGTATTTCGAGAAGCTCACTGGGTGTGGGTGGCTCTGCCTGTTGTGTAGCCAAGCTTACACATAGGATTCATGGACATAGGAAATAGGCAGAAGGAACGTTAATGTCAATAGTGTAATGGCTACAGCATTTGCATAATATATGTGAAGTCCTGGTTCAAATCCCAATAAAATCAGAGATGATTTACATGTTACATAGTATACCTTAACCACAGCTTGCATCTATAGGTAGTATTCCACAGAATAATAAACATTTGGAAACATAACCACTGAAATGTGTGTTAATCACCCTTGCACTAACAGTGCCTGCTCTGAGAGATAAAATGACCACTGCCAGGATTATAACATGCAACCATGTACTCAATCTTCCCATTAACCTACCACTAAGCTGAGATGTACCAACAACAGTTGTATATTCTGACAGGTTAAAACACAAAAGGAGAGAGGAATGTGTGGAAATAGGACAATAGGACAAACCGCCATGTACCCAATGAAAGGTGCATGCTATATGTAATATATATATATATATATATATATATATATATATATATATATATATATATGGGTCTACTTGAAAACACCGACATGCCAAAACACTGATGACGAGAACACCGAGACCGGAAGATCGACAACTGAGATGATCGACAGTTTAAAAGCTCGACGCTGAGAACACCAACATGTTAAGGTAAGTGTGTGATAGTGATAGACTTTAGGGTTAAATTCTATTTTATCTAAGGGAATTTGCAATATACAACTTTATTGGGTGGGGAAGTGATTATTATTATATTAAATATAATTATTATTTAATTAATTTTGTTTTATTTTAAATTTTTTTTGTAATTTTGGGGGCTTGGCGGTGATTTTAAAAAAGGGATTTATTTTTTTTTTTGTTGTGGGTTGTGGTTTTGGCGGTGGTTTGTTTTTAAATTTTATTTAGCACCCCTTGTGCCGGGGGTTTTTGGGGTTCTTTTTTCAAAGTTTTTAAAATTTTAAATTTTTAAAACCCCAAACAGATAAATTTTAACCCAAAAAAAATAAAACCAAAAAATTTTAAAACAATTTATTCAATAAATTTTCCCATTTAAACCCCCCCTTTTCAAAAAAACAATAATCTGATTTTAAAAAACAAAAAAAAATTTGGAAATTCAATTTTCAAAGTTGATGAAATGTTATATTTAAATAAAATAA
>NC_056743.1:1862958688-1862976699 GCF_019279795.1 Protopterus annectens | reverse complement strand
GACACTGGCATCACATGTTTTTCACAGGCTAGGTGCTGTTGTACAGGCTCAGACACTGGCATCATATGTTTCTTACAGGCTAGGTGCTGTTGTACAGGCTCAGACACCGGCATCACATGTTCCTCACAGGCTAGGTGCGGTTGTTCAGGCTCAGACACTGGCATCATATGTTTCTTACAGGCTAGGTGCTGTTGTACAGGCTTAGACACTGGCATCATATGTTTCTGACAGGTTAGGTGCTGTTGTACAGGCTCAGACACCGGCATCACATGTTTCTGACAGGCTAGGTGCTGTTGTACAGGCTCAGACACAGGCATCACATGTTTATCACAGACTAGGTGCTGTTGTACAGGCTCAGACACTGGCATCACATGTTTCTGACAGGCTAGGTGCTGTTGTACAGGCGCAGACACTTGCATCACATGTTTCTCACAGGCTAGGTGCTGTTGTTCAGGCTCAGACACCGGCATCACATGTTTCTGACAGGCTAGGTGCTGTTGTACAGGCTCAGACATGGGCATCACATGTTTCTCAGAGTCTAGGTGCTGTTGTTCAGGCTCAGACACTGGCATCACATGTTTCTCACTGGCTAGGTGCTGTTGTACAGGCTCAGACACAGGCATCACATGTTTCTCACAGGCTAGGTGCTGTTGTTCAGGCTCAGACACTGGCATCACATGTTTCTCACAGGCTAGGTGCTGTTGTACAGGCTCAGACACCGGCATCACATGTTTCTCACAGGCTAGGTGCTGTTGTACAGGCTCAGACACAGGCATCACATGTTACTCACAGGCTAAGTGCTGCTGTACAGGCTCAGACACCGGCATCACATGTTTCTCACAGGCTAGGTGCTGTTGTACAGGCTCAGACACAGGCATCACATGTTTCTCACAGGCTAAGTGCTGCTGTACAGGCTCAGACACCGGCATCACATGTTTCTCACAGGCTAGGTGCTGCTGTACAGGCTTAGACACCAGCATCACATGTTTCTCACAGGCTAGGTGCTGTTTGTACAGGCTCAGACACTGGCATCACATGTTTCTCACAGGTTAGGTGCTGTTATACAGGCTCAGACACCAGCATCACATGTTTCTCACAGGCTAGGTTCTGTTGTACAGGCTCAGACACCGGTTTCACATGTTTCTCACAGGCTAGGTGTTGTTGTACAGGCTCAGATACCGCCATCACATGTTTCTCTCAGGCTAGGTGCTGTTGTACAGGCTCAGACACCGGCATCACATGTTTCTCACAGGCTAGGTGCTGTTGTACAGGCTCAGACACCGGCATCACATGTTTCTCACAGGCTAGGTGCTGTTGTACAGGCTCAGACACCGGCATCACATGTTTCTCACAGGCTAGGTGCTGTTGTACAGGCTCAGACACAGGCATCACATGTTTCTCACAGGCTAGGTGCTGTTGTACAGGCTCAGACACCGGCATCACATGTTTCTGACAGGCTAGGTGCTGTTGTACAGGCTCAGACACTTGCATCACATTTTTCTCACAGGCTAGGTGCTGTTGTTCAGGCTCAGACACTGGCATCACATGTTTCTGACAGGCTAGGTGCTGTTGTACAGGCTCAGACACAGGCATCACATGTTTCTCACAGGCTAGGTGCTGTTGTTCAGGCTCAGACACTGGCATCACATGTTTCTCACGGGCTAGGTGCTGTTGTACAGGCTCAGGCACTGGCATCACATGTTTCTCACAGGCTAGGTGCTGTTGTTCAGGCTCAGACACTGGCATCACATGTTTCTCACAGGCTAGGTGCTGTTGTACAGGCTCAGACACCGGCATCACATGATGTTCTTCGTCTTCCATTGCTGCAGTCCTGACTATTGGGTATAGTCCGCGTCCCAGTCGGCCCGAATACCAGAGTATAAGGCTGACGTCGGTCAGGCTTAGACTGGCGTCATGCGTCAGGTTACTAATGCGCATGACCGACGTCATATCCTCAGTCTTTTTTGCCGCATGGTCCGATGCAGAAGCAATTTTGCGAGTGCAGGTTGGCGTTCTGAGATTTTCCGAAACCGGAGTTTCAGACCGAAACAGAGTTGGCTAAGTAACCCGTTGGGAACATTTTGTTTCTTGCCTCAGTATTTAACGGATGTCAGAAAAAGTGAATAACTGTATTTCTTGTGGGAAGCAGATACCTCATAGGGATTATCATACATTGTGTATACCTTGTTTAGGGCCTGAGCACGGCGTTGTTGGTTGCCGCTCTTGTGCTAGATTTAACAAGCGCACTATTAAGAGGAGGCTAGACTGTGCCAGGTTAGTGTTTGGAAAGCGTTGCAATTATAATATGCCGTCGGATGCTCCGGCCCGCTTCATCAAGCGCAAGGACAAAACAGTGAAGCCTAGCCTTGATGAACCGGCAGTCCCGGACGTCGGTTCTTTAGAAGGCTCAGTGGAGCCAGAGGTTTTGCCAGGAGTCTCCATGGAGTCTCAGGCAGAAACTTTACTGTTACAGGATGTGCCTTCTCAGGAGGTAGGCCAGGCTGAGGGGCTTCTCAGGTAACTGTTCTTCCCTCTCTTCCCAAGGTAGTTAGGGCCTCTCCTTCTGTTGCCAAAGCTTCTTTTAGAGGTAGGCCAAGTCCAGCTTCTGTGGGGGCTTCTCCTAGCATTTGGGCTCTGTACGTAAGAAAGATATGCGTAAAATGGCAGAAGAGGTGATTACTATGATTAGAGGTTGTATGTCCCCGCCTGATAAGAGGCCTAGGGTGGAACAGGAGTTTGATAGTTTTGAACAGTGTTCAGAGGCTTCAGAGTCTTCTGTGGAAGACTTGCAGGAGTATCCTACTTATTCTGATTCTGATGTGGATGATTCCACTCCTTCAGCTTCTCCTCCTGAGGATTTCTCATTTTCAGAGACTCTGCACTCCATGAGGGAGCACTTTAAATGGGAAGGCCAGGATTACTCTGATTCAGGAAAAGGCTTAGGGAAATTCTTGTTTTACCCCAGCATAGGCCCTTAGCTATTCCTCCTGTGTTGAATGTGGTGGAAGATGTTTTGCAGAGGCTTCCCTGAACCCTGACTCCTTGCCTCCTGCTCCTGTTAAGCCTGATAGGTATTATAGGGTGCCCGAAGCTCATAAGTATTTGTTTAAGAGTCCTAGGGCGGACCCAGAAACTATTTCTCAGGGGCCTAAAGGTGTTAAGGCTTCTGTGGTTAAAAATCCTGTTCCCACTGATAAAGAGGCAAAGGCTTTGGATAGGTGGGGAAAGAAAGTGTATACTTCTTCCACTCTAGCCATGAGGCGTTGAATTGTCAGTTTCACATGCTAAAATATCAGAATTATCTCCTTTCACAATTGAAATCTAAGGTGGATGCTTTGGCGGAAGGTATTGAGTGTAAAGAGTTGCTGGATTTGGTTCATGTGTCTGAACAAGTGGGTAAGCATTCTTTGCAATGTGGTTTTGATGCTGTACAGGCCTCCTCGAGGGTGGCTGCTACTAGTTCTGTTCTTCGCAGGCATGCCTGGTTGAGGGATCAGAATTTAGCTGAGCATGTTAAGACAAGGATTTTGGATGCTCCTTTACAGTCTGATGTGTTGTTTGGATCGCCTGTGGAAGCAGTTTTAAAGAAAATGGAGGACAAAGCTAAGTCTATGCAAACTGTTAAAGATTTTTGCAGGTGCAGCCTCCAAGTTTAGTAGAAATTGGCCTGCTAAGGGTGGACATATCCTGCTTATGATTCCCAGTCTAGGGGTAGGTCTAGACGTGGTAGGGCAGGGCTCAAGGTTCTTTTAGGCCTAGATCAGGAGTTCACCTGCTCAGACTTCTGGTGAGGGCAGGGGTCAGTCCTTCGTAAACAGACCCAATGACCTGCCTTTTCAGCTGCCAGTAGATTCTCGTCTGGCAGCTCCTTTGGGAGGAAGACTGTCTCTTTTCAAAGAAAATTGGGATTTAATTACTCAAGACAGATGGGTGTTGGATATCATTCACCACGGTTACAGATTTTATTTCCATACCATGCCCCTTTCAAAGGCATGCCAGATGTTCCTCCTCCACATAGAATACAGGCTCACATGCATCTTTCTCAGTTACTACAGATCGGGGCCATTCAGCCAGTCCCTGTATCAGAAAGGGGCCTAGGATTTTATTCTCGCCTGTTCTTAGTACCAAAGAAGGGGAACACGTGGAGACCAATTTTGGATTTATCTATCCTCAACACTTATCTGGACATTCCCAAGTTCAAGATGTTGACGTTACAGCAGCTTTTACCTCTGCTGGGCAAAGATCACTGGATGGTAACTTTAGATCTCAAGGAAGCTTACCTTCATGTGCCTATAAGGCTAAGTTGCAGGAAGTATCTGCGGTTTCGAGCTGGAAATTCTCATTATCAGTTCTCTGCATTGCCCTTTGGCTTATCTACATGCCCAGAGTATTCACAAAGGTTCTGGCTCCAGTGATAGCTTACTTCAGGCTTCAAGGAATTCAAATCTATCCTTACTTGGGCGACTGCCTGATTCTGGCTCAAGAAAAGGAAGACCTTCTACAGCATCTGGAATATGTTATAGCAGTGCTAAGATGCCTAGGGTATTCTGTGAGCGAAATAAAGTCCAGTCTAGTACCCTCTCAAGACATGTGCTTTCTGGGTGTGAGACTGAATACAGCAGCCCAGATGGCCTTTTAACCCCGGACAAACAAAAGAGTCTATCACTTTACTTCCATCAACTATCTCATCAGTCCGTGCTGACTGCAAGGACAGTCCTTCAAGCATTAGGGTTCATGGCATCTTGTATTCTGGTGCTTCCCAATGCCAAACTGCATATGAGGAAGCTGCAATGGTATCTCAAAATGTATGGACTCAGCACTGCCAGGATTTGGACACTGTCATTCAAATAATACCTTGCCTTCAGAAAGAATTTTGTGGTGGGCTCAGGAATGTCACCTAAACAAGGGACTCTCTGTGACCCGCCAGAGGCGAGTCAGATTCTAACGACAGATGCCTCGGACATTGCTTGGGAGCTCATCTAAATGGAAAGTGGATACAAGACAAGTGGCCTGCCAGACTACAGCATCTACATATCAACATGAAGGAGATGTTAGCAGTCCAGTTTGCATTGATGGCTTTCAAGGAGTTACTTCTTCCAGGGCAGGTGTTGATTCTAACAGACAACACAACTGTCATGTGGTACATCAACAAGCAAGGGGAACACATTCTTATCCTCTATGCAGGCAAGCAATGATTTTATGGGAGACTGCTAAGCTTGCAACTAACTCTTCAGGCAAGGTTTCTGCGGAGCACAGAACTCCTTAGCAGATGTGTTAAGCAGACAAATCATGGATCCCCACGAGTGGAAACTGGATCTTCATGTATTTCAGAAATTGACAGTGTCATGGGGAACTCCAGACATAGATCTGTTCGCTTCTCCACTAAACCACCAGCTGCCAAAGTATTGCACAAAGGGGTTTCATCACACAGCTTGGAAAGTGGATGCTCTGTCTTTCAGTTGGAAAAACCTTCATGTGTATGCCTTTCCACCTCTGCCTCTTCTTCCAAAGGTACTATTAAAGGTCAGACAAGACAGGCCAAGGATGATTTTGATAGCTCCAGATTGGCCTCGGCAACACTGGTACCCACTTCAACGGAGTCTGGTAAGGAAGCCTCCATGGCCTTTACCTCTGATTCCTCATCTGTTATCTCAGAAGGATGGTCATCTGCTCAATGTCAAGCTTCAATCTCTTCATCTAACAGCCTGGCATATTCTGTGTTGAGACACAGCAGGTCTCAACTTCCTCAACAAGTTTTAAATGTGATTATGGAAGCTAGAAGACCTAGTACAAGGAAAGTGTACGCAGAAAAATGGAAGAGATTTTTATTTTGGAGTGCAGCAAAGAATTTGGAGATTTCTGAACCTAATTTGAGTGTGGCTCTTCAATATCTTACTGAGTTATTGGACAAAGGTTTGTCCTTCTCTTCCATTAAGATTCATGCTGCAGCAATTTCAGCTCACTATGATTGTGACCCACCATTGTTTTCGCATCCTTTGTTCAAGCAGTTTCTTAGAGGGGCAAAGAATATAAGACCCCCAAGAGCTCCTACTCCTGCTTGGGATCTCAATTTTGTGTTGGAAAAACTTACTCTACAACCTTTTGAGCCTGCGGCTACTGCTGAATTGAAATACTTGTCATGGAAGACTGCTTTTCTGTTGGCTATTACTTCTGCAAGAAGGGTGTCTGAGTTGCAGGCCCTTATGGCAGTAGTGCCCTTTTTGATTTTCCATAAGGATAGGGTATCATTACATTACTAATCCTTCCTTTATGCCTAAGGTGGTTTCTAGTGTGGCTTTAAACCAAACTATTCATTTGCCTACCTTTTATGCAGACCCCCAAAATAAAGGGGAAAAGATTTTGCACACTTTAGATGTACACAGGCAATTGCGTTATTATTTGAGCAGGACTAAGGATTTTAGGCAGTCTCAGCAGTTGTTTGTTTCTTTTGCTTTGAGTTCACAGGGCAAGCCTGTGTCAAAACAAACTATTTCTAGGTGGATTGGCTTTTGCATTGCATTTTGTTATTCCCATCATGGCAAGGAGATTCCAGCTGGGATTAGGCCTCATTCCACTAGGGCTACTGCCACTTCAACAGCATTTCTAAGGGGTGGCAACTAAGGATATTTTGGAAGCAGCTACTTGGAGTTCAGTGCATACTTTCTCTAAGCATTATCACCTTCCTATTTACTCTAAGTCTAGGGCTGGTTTTGCCACAGCTGTTTTGCAAGGCATGTTGTCAGCTCCTACTTCTTTATGATTTGCCAGCCTCCCTTACCTCTGCTTTGGGATTCTACCCAATAGTCAGGACTGCAGCAATGGAAGCGAAGAACATAGTACAGTTTTGTACCTACCATAAATGTAGATGTTCGAGGATTCCATTGCTGCAGTCCAATTTACCCTCCCTCCTTCCCCTCTGTGTTTAGGGGTGGTTGTGTAGGTGAGTTTACATGCTTATGTTTTTGTATATATCTTTGTATATATTGTACATGTTTTTGGTGCAGGTATTTTGGGCCTTGTTTTTTTAGGGTCTTCTGACATCTGGGGCAAGAAAAGACTGAGGATATGACGTCGGTCATGCGCATTAGTACCCTGACGTACTGACGTCAGTCTAAGGCGCCATGACCGACGTCAGCCTTATACTCTGGTATTCGGGCCGACTGGACGCGGACTATACCCAATAGTCAGGACTGCAGCAATGGAATCCTCGAACATCTACATTTATGGTAGGTACAAAACTGTACTTTTCTCACAGGCTAGGTGCTGTTGTACAGGCTCAGACACCGGCATCACATGTTTCTCACAGGCTAGGTGCTGCTGTACAGGCTCAGACACCAGCATCACATGTTTCTCACAGGCTAGGTGCTGTTGTACAGGCTCAGACACCAGCATCACATGTTTCTCACAGGCTAGGTGCTGTTGTACAGGCTCAGACACTGGCATCACATGTTTCTCACAGGCTAGGTGCTGTTGTACAGGCTCAGACACCAGCATCACATGTTTCTCACAGGCTAGGTGCTGTTGTACAGGCTCAGACACCGGCATCACATGTTTCTCACAGGCTAGGTGCTGTTGTACAGGCTCAGACACTGGCATCACATGTTTCTCACAGGCTAGGTGCTGTTGTACAGGCTCAGACACTGGCATCACATGTTTCTCACAGGCTAGGTGCTGTTGTACAGGCTCAGACATCGGCATCACATGTTTCTCACAGGCTAGGTGCTGTTGTACAGGCTCAGACACTGGCATCACATGTTTCTCACAGGCTAGGTGCTGTTGTACAGGCTCAGACACTGGCATCACATGTTTCTCACAGGCTAGGTGCTGTTGTACAGGCTCAGACACTGGCATCACATGTTTCTCACAGGCTAGGTGCTGTTGTACAGGCTCAGACACCGGCATCACATGTTTATCACAGGCTAGGTGCTGTTGTACAGGCTCAGACACTGGCATCACATGTTTCTGACAGGCTAGGTGCTGTTGTACAGGCTCAGACAATTGCATCACATGTTTCTCACAGGCTAGGTGCTGTTGTTCAGGCTCAGACACCGGCATCACATGTTTCTCACAGGCTAGGTGCTGTTGTACAGGCTCAGACACGGGCATCACATGTTTCTCACAGGCTAGGTGCTGTTGTTCAGGCTCAGACACTGGCATCACATGTTTCTCACTGGCTAGGTGCTGTTGTACAGGCTCAGACACCGGCATCACATGTTTCTCACAGGCTAGGTGCTGTTGTTCAGGCTCAGACACTGGCATCACATGTTTCTCACAGGCTAGGTGCTGTTGTACAGGCTCAGACACCGGCATCACATGTTTCTCACAGGCTAGGTGCTGTTGTACAGGCTCAGACACAGGCATCACATGTTTCTCACAGGCTAGGTGCTGCTGTACAGGCTCAGACACTGGCATCACATGTTTCTCACAGGCTAGGTGCTGCTGTACAGGCTTAGACACCAGCATCACATGTTTCTCACAGGCTAGGTGCTGTTGTACAGGCTCAGACACCAGCATCACATGTTTCTCACAGGTTAGGAGCTGTTATACAGGCTCAGACACCGGCATCACATGTTTCTCACAGGCTAGGTTCTGTTGTACAGGCTCAGACACCAGTTTCACATGTTTCTCACAGGCTAGGTGCTGTTGTACAGGCTCAGACACCGACATCACATGTTTCTCACAGGCTAGGTGCTGTTGTACAGGCTCAGACACCGGCATCACATGTTTCTCACAGGCTAGGTGCTGTTGTACAGGCTCAGACACTGGCATCACATGTTTCTCACAGGCTAGGTGCTGTTGTACAGGCTCAGACACCGGCATCACATGTTTCTCACAGGCTAGGTGCTGTTGTTCAGGCTCAGACACCGGCATCACATGTTTCTCACAGGCTAGGTGCTGTTGTTCAGGCTCAGACACTGACATCACATGTTTTTCACAGGCTAGGTGCTGTTGTACAGGCTCAGACACTGGCATCATATGTTTCTGACAGGCTAGGTGCTGTTGTACAGGCTCAGACACTGGCATCACATGTTTCTCACAGGCTAGGTGCTGTTGTTCAGGCTCAGACACTGGCATCACATGTTTTTCACAGGCTAGGTGCTGTTGTACAGGCTCAGACACTGGCATCATATATTTCTGACAGGTGAAGTGCTGTTGTACAGGCTCAGACACTGGCATCACATGTTTCTGACAAGCTAGGTGCTGTTTTCCAGGCTCAGATACAGGCATCACATTTTTATCACAGGCTAGGTGCTGTTGTACAGGCTCAGACACTGGCATCACATGTTTCTGACAGGCTAGGTGCTGTTGTACAGGCTCAGACACTTGCATCACATGTTTCTCACAGGCTAGGTGCTGTTGTTCAGGCTCAGACACTGGCATCACATGTTTCTGACAGGCTAGGTGCTGTTGTACAGGCTCAGACACCGGCATCACATGTTTCTCACAGGCTAGGTGCTGTTGTTCAGGCTCAGACACTGGCATCACATGTTTCTCACAGGCTAGGTGCTGTTGTACAGGCTCAGACACTGGCATCACATGTTTCTCACAGGCTAGGTGCTGTTGTTCAGGCTCAGACACTGGCATCACATGTTTCTCACAGGCTAGGTGCTGTTGTACAGGCTCAGACACCGGCATCACATGTTTCTCACAGGCTAGGTGCTGTTGTTCAGGCTCAGACACTGGCATCACATGTTTCTCACAGGCTAGGTGCTGTTGTACAGGCTCAGACACTGGCATCATATATTTCTCACAGGCTAGGTGCTGTTGTACAGGCTCAGACACCGGCATCACATGTTTCTCACAGGCTAGGTGCTGTTGTTCAGGCTCAGACACTGGCATCACATGTTTTTCACAGGCTAGGTGCTGTTGTACAGGCTCAGACACTGGCATCATATGTTTCTGACAGGCTAGGTGCTGTTGTACAGGCTCAGACACCGGCATCACATGTTTCTGACAGGCTAGGTGCTGTTGTACAGGCTCAGACACAGGCATCACATGTTTATCACAGGCTAGGTGCTGTTGTACAGGCTCAGACACTGGCATCACATGTTTCTGACAGGCTAGGTGCTGTTGTACAGGCTCAGACACTTGCATCACATGTTTCTCACAGGCTAGGTGCTGTTGTTCAGGCTCAGACACCGGCATCACATGTTTCTCACAGGCTAGGTGCTGTTGTACAGGCTCAGACACGGGCATCACATGTTTCTCACAGGCTAGGTGCTGTTGTTCAGGCTCAGACACTGGCATCACATGTTTCTCACAGGCTAGGTGCTGTTGTACAGGCTCAGACACCGGCATCACATGTTTCTCACAGGCTAGGTGCTGTTGTTCAGGCTCAGACACTGGCATCACATGTTTCTCACAGGCTAGGTGCTGTTGTACAGGCTCAGACACCGGCATCACATGTTTCTCACAGGCTAGGTGCTGTTGTACAGGCTCAGACACAGGCATCACATGTTTCTCACAGGCTAAGTGCTGCTGTACAGGCTCAGACACCGGCATCACATGTTTCTCACAGGCTAGGTGCTGTTGTACAGGCTCAGACACAGGCATCACATGTTTCTCACAGGCTAAGTGCTGCTGTACAGGCTCAGACACCGGCATCACATGTTTCTCACAGGCTAGGTGCTGCTGTACAGGCTTAGACACCAGCATCACATGTTTCTCACAGGCTAGGTGCTGTTGTACAGGCTCAGACACCGGCATCACATGTTTCTCACAGGTTAGGTGCTGTTATACAGGCTCAGACACCAGCATCACATGTTTCTCACAGGCTAGGTTCTGTTGTACAGGCTCAGACACCGGTTTCACATGTTTCTCACAGGCTAGGTGCTGTTGTACAGGCTCAGATACCGCCATCACATGTTTCTCACAGGCTAGGTGCTGTTGTACAGGCTCAGACACCGACATCACATGTTTCTCACAGGCTAGGTGCTGTTGTACAGGCTCAGACACCGGCATCACATGTTTCTCACAGGCTAGGTGCAATTGTACAGGCTCAGACACCGGCATCACATGTTTGTCACAGGCTAGGTGCTGTTGTACAGGCTCAGACACAGGCATCACATGTTTCTCACAGGCTAGGTGCTGTTGTACAGGCTCAGACACTGGCATCACATGTTTGTGACAGGCTAGGTGCTGTTGTACAGGCTCAGACACTTTCATCACATGTTTCTCACAGGCTAGGTGCTGTTTTTCAGGCTCAGACACTGACATCACATGTTTTTCACAGGCTAGGTGCTGTTGTACAGGCTCAGACACTGGCATCATATGTTTCTGACAGACTAGGTGCTGTTGTACAGGCTCAGACACTGGCATCACATGTTTCTCACAGGCTAGGTGCTGTTGTTCAGGCTCAGACACTGGCATCACATGTTTTTCACAGGCTAGGTGCTGTTGTACAGGCTCAGACACTGGCATCATATGTTTCTGACTGTTGTACAGGCTCAGACACTGGCATCACATGTTTCTGACAGGCTAGGTGCTGTTGTCCAGGCTCAGATACAGGCATCACATGTTTATCACAGGCTAGGTGCTGTTGTACAGGCTCAGACACTGGCATCACATGTTTCTGACAGGCTAGGTGCTGTTGTACAGGCTCAGACACTTGCATCACATGTTTCTCACAGGCTAGGTGCTGTTGTTCAGGCTCAGACACTGGCATCACATGTTTCTGACAGGCTAGGTGCTGTTGTACAGGCTCAGACACCGGCATCACATGTTTCTCACAGGCTAGGTGCTGTTGTTCAGGCTCAGACACTGGCATCACATGTTTCTCACGGGCTAGGTGCTGTTGTACAGGCTCAGGCACTGGCATCACATCTTTCTCACAGGCTAGGTGCTGTTGTTCAGGCTCAGATACTGGCATCACATGTTTCTCACTGCCTAGGTGCTGTTGTACAGGCTCAGACACCGGCATTACATGTTTCTCACAGGCTAGGAGCTGTTGTTCAGGCTCAGACACTGGCATCACATGTTTTTCACAGGCTAGGTGCTGTTGTACAGGCTCAGACACTGGCATCATATGTTTCTTACAGGCTAGGTGCTGTTGTACAGGCTCAGACACCGGCATCACATGTTCCTCACAGGCTAGGTGCGGTTGTTCAGGCTCAGACACTGGCATCACATGTTTTTCACAGGATAGGTGCTGTTGTACAGGCTTAGACACTGGCATCATATGTTTCTGACAGGTTAGGTGCTGTTGTACAGGCTCAGACACCGGCATCACATGTTTCTGACAGGCTAGGTGCTGTTGTACAGGCTCAGACACAGGCATCACATGTTTATCACAGACTAGGTGCTGTTGTACAGGCTCAGACACTGGCATCACATGTTTCTGACAGGCTAGGTGCTGTTGTACAGGCGCAGACACTTGCATCACATGTTTCTCACAGGCTAGGTGCTGTTGTTCAGGCTCAGACACCGGCATCACATGTTTCTGACAGGCTAGGTGCTGTTGTACAGGCTCAGACATGGGCATCACATGTTTCTCAGAGTCTAGGTGCTGTTGTTCAGGCTCAGACACTGGCATCACATGTTTCTCACTGGCTAGGTGCTGTTGTACAGGCTCAGACACCGGCATCACATGTTTCTCACAGGCTAGGTGCTGTTGTTCAGGCTCAGACACTGGCATCACATGTTTCTCACAGGCTAGGTGCTGTTGTACAGGCTCAGACACCGGCATCACATGTTTCTCACAGGCTAGGTGCTGTTGTACAGGCTCAGACACAGGCATCACATGTTACTCACAGGCTAAGTGCTGCTGTACAGGCTCAGACACCGGCATCACATGTTTCTCACAGGCTAGGTGCTGTTGTACAGGCTCAGACACAGGCATCACATGTTTCTCACAGGCTAAGTGCTGCTGTACAGGCTCAGACACCGGCATCACATGTTTCTCACAGGCTAGGTGCTGCTGTACAGGCTTAGACACCAGCATCACATGTTTCTCACAGGCTAGGTGCTGTTTGTACAGGCTCAGACACTGGCATCACATGTTTCTCACAGGTTAGGTGCTGTTATACAGGCTCAGACACCAGCATCACATGTTTCTCACAGGCTAGGTTCTGTTGTACAGGCTCAGACACCGGTTTCACATGTTTCTCACAGGCTAGGTGTTGTTGTACAGGCTCAGATACCGCCATCACATGTTTTTCTCAGGCTAGGTGCTGTTGTACAGGCTCAGACACCGACATCACATGTTTCTCACAGGCTAGGTGCTGTTGTACAGGCTCAGACACCGGCATCACATGATTCTCACAGGCTAGGTGCAATTGTACAGGCTCAGACACCGGCATCACATGTTTGTCACAGGCTAGGTGCTGTTGTACAGGCTTAGACACAGGCATCACATGTTTCTCACAGGCTAGGTGCTGTTGTACAGGCTCAGACACTGGCATCACATGTTTGTGACAGGCTAGGTGCTGTTGTACAGGCTCAGACACTTGCATCACATGTTTCTCACAGGCTAGGTGCTGTTGTTCAGGCTCAGACACCGGCATCACATCTTTCTGGCAAGCTAGGTGCTGTTGTACAGGCTCAGACACAGGCATCACATGTTTCTCACAGGCTAGGTGCTGTTGTTCAGGCTCAGACACTGGCATCACATGTTTCTCACTGGCTAGGTGCTGTTGTTCAGGCTCAGACACTGGCATCACATGTTTCTCACAGGCTAGGTGCTGTTGTACAGGCTCAGACACCGGCATTACATGTTTCTCACAGGCTAGGTGCTGTTGTACAGGCTCAGACACAGGCATCACATGTTTCTCACAGGCTAAGTGCTGCTGTACAGGCTCAGACACTGGCATCACATGTTTCTCACAGGCTAGGTGCTGCTGTACAGGCTTAGACACCAGCATCACATGTTTCTCACAGGCTAGGTGCTGTTGTACAGGCTCAGACACCAGCATCACATGTTTCTCACAGGTTAGGTGCTGTTATACAGGCTCAGACACCGGCATCACATGTTTCTCACAGGCTAGGTTCTGTTGTACAGGCTCAGACACCAGTTTCACATGTTTCTCACAGGCTAGGTGCTGTTGTACAGGCTCAGATACCGCCATCACATGTTTCTCACAGGCTAGGTGCTGTTGTACAGGCTCAGACACCGACATCACATGTTTCTCACAGGCTAGGTGCTGTTGTACAGGCTCAGACACTGGCATCACATGTTTCTCACAGGCTAGGTGCTATTGTACAGGCTCAGACATCGGCATCACATGTTTCTCACAGGCTAGGTGCTGTTGTACAGGCTCAGACACCGGCATCACATGTTTCTCACAGGCTAGGTGCTGTTGTACAGGCTCAGACACCGGCATCACATGTTTCTCACAGGCTAGGTGCTGTTGTACAGGCTCAGACACTGGCATCACATGTTTCTCACAGGCTAGGTGCTGTTGTACAGGCTCAGACACCGGCATCACATGTTTCTCACAGGCTAGGTGCTGTTGTTCAGGCTCAGACACCGGCATCACATGTTTCTCACAGGCTAGGTGCTGTTGTACAGGCTCAGACACCGGCATCACATGTTTCTCACAGGCTAGGTGCTGTTGTTCAGGATCAGACACTGGAATCACATGTTTCTCACTGCCTAGGTGCTGTTGTACAGGCTCAGACACCGGCATTACATGTTTCTCACAGGCTAGGTGCTGTTGTTCAGGCTCAGACACTGACATCACATGTTTTTCACAGGCTAGGTGCTGTTGTACAGGCTCAGACACTGGCATCATATGTTTCTGACAGGCTAGGTGCTGTTGTACAGGCTCAGACACCGGCATCACATGTTTCTCACAGGCTAGGTGCTGTTGTTCAGGCTCAGACACTGGCATCACATGTTTTCACAGGCTAGGTGCTGTTGTACAGGCTCAGACACTGGCATCATATGTTTCTGACAGGCTAGGTGCTGTTGTACAGGCTCAGACACTGGCATCACATGTTTCTGACAGGCTCGGTGCTGTTTTCCAGGCTCAGATACACGCATCACATGTTTATCACAGGCTAGGTGCTGTTGTACAGGCTCAGACACTGGCATCACATGTTTCTCACAGGCTAGGTGCTGTTGTACAGGCTCAGACAAATGCATCACATGTTTCTCACAGGCTAGGTGCTGTTGTTCATGCTCAGACACTGGCATCACATGTTTATGACAGGCTAGGTGCTGTTGTACAGGCTCAGACACCGGCATCACATGTTTCTCACAGGCTAGGTGCTGTTGTACAGGCTCAGACACTGGCATCACATGTTTCTCACAGGCTAGGTGCTGTTGTACAGGCTCAGACACAGGCATCACATGTTTCTCACAGGCTAGGTGCTGTTGTTCAGGCTCAGACACTGGCATCACATGTTTCTCACAGGCTAGGTGCTGTTGTACAGGCTCAGACACCGGCATCACATGTTTCTCACAGGCTAGGTGCTGTTGTACAGGCTCAGACACAGGCATCACATGTTTCTCACAGGCTAGGTGCTGCTGTTCAGGCTCAGACACTGGCATCACATGTTTCTCACAGGCTAGGTGCTGTTGTACAGGCTCAGACACAGGCATCACATGTTTCTCACAGGCTAAGTGCTGCTGTACAGGCTCAGACACCGGCATCACATGTTTCTCACAGGCTAGGTGCTGTTGTACAGGCATCACATGTTTCTCACAGGCAAAGTGCTGCTGTACAGGCTCAGACACCGGCATCACATGTTTCTCACAGGCTAGGTGCTGTTGTACAGGCTCAGACACCAGCATCACATGTTTCTCACAGGCTAGGTGCTGTTGTACAGGCTCAGACACCAGCATCACATGTTTCTCACAGGCTAGGTGCTGTTGTACAGGCTCAGACACCAGCATCACATGTTTCTCACAGGCTAGGTGCTGTTGTACAGGCTCAGACACCGGCATCACATGTTTCTCACAGGCTAGGTGCTGTTGTACAGGCTCAGACACCGACATCACATGTTTCTCACAGGCTAGGTGCTGTTGTACAGGCTCAGACACCGGCATCACATGTTTCTCACAGGCTAGGTGCTGTTGTACAGGCTCAGACACCGGCATCACATGTTTCTCACAGGCTAGGTGCTATTGTACAGGCTCAGACAACGGCATCACATGTTTCTCACAGGCTAGGTGCTGTTGTACAGGCTCAGACACAGGCATCACATGTTTTTCACAGGCTAGGTGCTGTTGTACAGGCTCAGACACTGGCATCACATGTTTCTGACAGGCTAGGTGCTGTTGTTCAGGCTCACACACCGGCATCACATGTTTCTGGCAAGCTAGGTGCTGTTGTACAGGCTCAGACACGGGCATCACATGTTTCTCACAGGCTAGGTGCTGTTGTTTAGGCTCAGACACTGGCATCACATGTTTCTCACTGGCTAGGTGCTTTTGTACAGGCTCAGACACCGGCATCACATGTTTCTCACAGGCTAGGTGCTGTTGTTCAGGCTCAGACACTGGCATCACATGTTTCTCACAGGCTAGATGCTGTTGTACAGGCTCAGACACCGGCATCACATGTTTCTCACAGGCTAGGTGCTGTTGTACAGGCTCAGACACAGGCATCACATGTTTCTCACAGGCTAAGTGCTGCTGTACAGGCTCAGACACTGGCATCACATGTTTCTCACAGGCTAGGTGCTGCTGTACAGGCTTATACAGCAGCATCACATGTTTCTCACAGGCTAGGTGCTGTTGTACAGGCTCAGACACCAGCATCACATGTTTCTCACAGGTTAGGTGCTGTTATACAGGCTCAGACACCGGCATCACATGTTTCTCACAGGCTAGGTTCTGTTGTACAGGCTCAGACACCAGTTTCACATGTTTCTCAAAGGCTAGGTGCTGTTCTACAGGCTCAGATACCGCCATCACATGTTTCTCACAGGCAAGGTGCTGTTGTACAGGCTCAGACACCGGCATCACATGTTTCTTACAGGCTAGGTGCTGTTGTACAGGCTCAGACACTGGCATCACATGTTTCTCACAGGCTAGGTGCTGTTGTGCAGGCTCAGACACCGGCATCACATGTTTCTCACAGGCTAGGTGCTGTTGTTCAGGCTCAGACACCGGCATCACATGTTTCTCACAGGCTAGGTGCTGTTGTTCAGGCTCAGACACTGACATCACATGTTTTTCACAGGCTAGGTGCTGTTGTACAGGCTCAGACACTGGCATCATATGTTTCTGACAGACTAGGTGCTGTTGTACAGGCTCAGACACTGGCATCACATGTTTCTCACAGGCTAGGTGCTGTTGTTCAGGCTCAGACACTGGCATCACATGTTTTTCACAGGCTAGGTGCTGTTGTACAGGCTCAGACACTGGCATCATATGTTTCTGACTGTTGTACAGGCTCAGACACTGGCATCACATGTTTCTGACAGGCTAAGTGCTGTTGTCCAGGCTCAGATACAGGCATCACATGTTTCTGACAGGCTAGGTGCTGTTGTACAGGCTCAGACACTTGCATCACATGTTTCTCACAGGCTAGGTGCTGTTGTTCAGGCTCAGACACTGGCATCACATGTTTCTGACAGGCTAGGTGCTGTTGTACTGGCTCAGACACCGGCATCACATGTTTCTCATAGGCTAGGTGCTGTTGTTCAGGCTCAGACACTGGCATCACATGTTTCTCACAGGCTAGGTGCTGTTGTACAGGCTCAGACACTGGCATCACATGTTTCTCACAGGCTAGGTGCTGTTGTTCAGGCTCAGACACTGGCATCACATGTTTCTCACAGGCTAGGTGCTGTTGTACAGGCTCAGACACCGGCATCACATGTTTCTCACAGGCTAGGTGCTGTTGTACAGGCTCAGACACTGGCATCACATGTTTCTCACAGGCTAAGTGCTGCTGTACAGGCTCAGACACCGGCATCACATGTTTCTCACAGGCTAGGTGCTGCTGCACAGGCTTAGACACCAGCATCACATGTTTCTCACAGGCTAGGTGCTGTTTGTACACGCTCAGATACTGGCATCACATGTTTCTCACCGGTTAGGTGCTGTTATACAGGCTCAGACA
>NC_056743.1:1862952189-1862958188 GCF_019279795.1 Protopterus annectens | reverse complement strand
ACCCATAGCACACCTAGACCCATAAGTAGCTACCCATAGTTCCTCCACCCTCGTCTCCTCAACAGCATCCATCCTTACTCTGGGACCTGGTCAGTTCTGGACACACCACTACACGCTGCCCACTCTCCACTTCACGGGGCCCATTTCATAAAATTGTCTCAGCCCATGGCTCATCAGGGTTACCCACCTTTGTGTTCTGAGTCTGTATACACCGCAGACAAGATGGATGATCTATCACATTTGTATGGTTTTGCCAATTTTTGGGGTGTCCCGCAAGGGACGCTCCAGTATGTGTTCCATGATTGGAATCCACGGGTGCACTGTGTCCCTCCTGGTTGTATCCTGCCTCTGGTTTGGGGAGCAGTGGACACTTTATATTGATTGCATGTATATTTCCCGTGTCTGGCTGTAGGAGGGTTGAAGGGTATGCTGCGTGTGTCTTGCCTGGGTTCCTCACTTCCATTGCCATAGCCTGTGAACATATGTCATTCTTGTGTGCTTTTTCCTATCATAGCTGTATATCTCTATATATCTATGCACACACACACACACACACACACACATATATATATATATATATATGTATTTATGTATTTATATATGTACGTATATGTGTGTGTGTTTGTATATATATATATATATATATATATATATATATATATATATATATATATATATATATATATTTTTTATTTTTTTTTATTTTACATTTGTTGACCGGGCTAGTCTAGCTGGATATATTTCCATTTTCAGTAGAGGCCCAGGGAGAAAAGCTCCACAGTATATACAAAAAAAAAACATACAACATTTGAAGTCTAATACAACAAAAACACCAGGATAAATGTAAAGACAATAAAGAAAAGTTAGCATGCAAAAACAATTTACTAATAGGAACTAATATCATTACCTATAAACAAACTAAACTACAGAGAAGCAAAAATCAGGAAAAGGTGAGTAGGGAGGAAAGTAAGAGTAAAGTAAAAAAGAAAGGATAAGAAAGGATTAAACAAACTTTCAGTGAAGAGGAAAAGAGGTAAGTGAAAAAAAGATAGTTGTTCAGGGAAGAGGAGAGAGATGTGTGGGAAATGTGAGATAGAGAGGGTAGAAATTTAGTCAGTTTATATAGGTATATATATATGATATGTATGTCTGCAACTATATATATATATATATATATATATATATATATATATATATATATATATATATATATATATATATATATATATGTCTATACATATATGTATATATATTTATCTCTCTCTCTCTCTATATATATATATTATATATATGTGTGTGTGTGTGTGTGTGTGTGTGTGTGTGTGTGTGTGTGTGTCTGTAAACCAATACATTCCTCGTGCATACGCACTTACACATGCGTAATGGTGTTTATATATGCTTCACCTGCATACTAGTGCCTTATTCATTATGACACAGACACTTCACTCCAGTTATCTTGTAATCGATATTTAGCACATTATACAGCAGACAGATGTCGCAATATGTTCATGTACGAATTACTGATGGTGACTGAAATGTGATACAATGTGATTCGGTATGAGAATTTCTGTTCATTAGGGGGTTGCTCTAATGAATGCACTATTGCTGTGCTGCTCCATATGCATACATACCTATGGCTCCTGGTTCCCCAAACACAGCCCAATGCCTCCCTAACACTGCTGTCATCCATTCTCCTGCCGGATTTTCAGTGTATCGACACCACTACACACTGGCCACACCCTACTCCTATAGAGCCATCCCATCGGTTTACTCACTCCACATATCCTCAAACCTCCCATACATTTAGTCCGCAAACATTGCTAATGTGAGCGACAAAAGAATTCTTCTTCTTCTTCTTTTGGCTTTTCCCGGTTAGGGGTCACCATAGCGGATCATCTGTCCACTCATGATTGGCAGTGAAGTTTTACGGTGTCGAGTTGCCAGCCCGGCACCCAACCTTCCACATAAGGCACACATACACATGCACACACTCACACCTATGGCCAGTTTAGAGTGTCCAATCCACCTACTGCATGTCTTTGGGATGTGGGAGGAAACCAGAGCACCCGGAGGAAACCCACATGACTACAGGAGGACATGCAGACACTGCACAGAAGGCACACCAGCTGAGAATCGAACCGGAGAACTTCTTGCTGTGAGGTGGCAGCGCTAACTGCTACACCAATGCGGCTGCCCTGGCGACCAAAAAATACTATGTGGAATTATTGGGTTGCCCCACATGGAACACGCATGTGTTTTTGGCAAGATTAGACTCTATACTTTATTACATCTTTACTTCCATTAACATGACACTACAATTCATTAATATGTATGACTATGCATTATTGCACACGTTACACATGGGAGCCTAGTTAGAGGGGGTGGAGCTAAGAACTAAACCTTCTATTTAAGGGGTAAAATAAAACATTTCAGAGCTTTACCAGAAAGGCTCATCCAGATTCTGCTACACTTTGCTGTGAAGGAAAGGTTAGTTTGCTTTTATTTGTTGTATTTTGTATTACTTTATTGCCTTTTTATATTTTGAATACTGTGGTTTGTTTTCTTTACCTTGTGTTTTACTTGCATTCTGCTTTAACTGCATATTAAAACTTCAAAAGAGACCACAGCTCTGTCTCTTCTGAGTCAGGCAGAAATTTTATAGTTGTCTTGTTAAATACCACTGTCTTTCTAGTTGCCTGCCTCTTATGTTAATCTGACCATATATCTCATTTCCTCTCTGCTTTCACTGGCTTGTGTGAGTAATCACAAAATCATCATTTTTGAAATCCCTCCCCTTCAACTATTTAAATGTATTGGCAATCCTACTGTATTCCATAGTACCAGAATGCAAAAGTGACCACCCCTTTCAATCCATCTTGCTGTTTTAAAAATAGTAACACTCCACTAAACATGAACTTTTTAAACAGGTAAAACTTAAGTTACCTACTTTCAAATATAACTTCTCTAGTGCACACTGCAGTGTGCATTTTTTTCATCTTACCTTTAAGCATCCCTGTGACTAGCACATGCTCTAATACCTGCTGGAAAGCACTAGGAAGCCTTAAACTGATAGAAGCCGTCAACTCTGCTTGTTAATAAGGAGAAATTAATTGTAGGCACTAAACAGCCAATAATTGCAAAGTACCTTGCTAAGGTAAGGGAAAATAGCTCCCGTATTTTACAAAAAAAAAAAAAAAAAAAAAAAAAGCACCAAACCAGGCATGTCCAAAGGTCAGCCTCCAGTGATTTCTCCTGTCCACCTGGTGAATCTGGGCATCTTGAGGCAATGCAGAAATTGCCTCGTGTACACAGACAACCATCTTCTCCTACCATCCAACACTACAACCTGTGAAAGATGCACTTACATAGCCAAAATGGAAGCAAAGCTCTCTCGACCCAAGATTGTGTTAGACAGTCAAGAGGAGAAGGTTAACACCCACACTACACCTCAAGCAACACATAGCCCTTCTAAACCCACACCACCAACACCCACATATAGCAACACTAAATCCACATATGCAGAGGCCCTTAACTGTAACCTACCCAAGCAACAAGGACCTCTGAAGCTGAAATGCAAACAAAAAACAATCACAACCAAAGTATCACATAGCTCACAACACCAGTGTGTCACCCAGTAACAGCCCCTAAGGCAAGACAATGTACCTAACACTTTAGTCATAAGTGACTCTATAGTCCGGCACACTGATGTCCCACTCACCATGTTGAACAAGGAGAAAATTACAGTCACCTTCCTGTCGGGTGCCAGGAGCCACCACATAACACATGCACTCAAGTCACTCCAAAACGAGTACAAATATGACTCTGTCATTGTCCATGTTGGAGTGAATGACTTGAGACGTACCTCCTTGGACTACATGAAAAGAGACATAAAAGAGATCTTGGATCATGTGGTACAGGTGGTATGACCCTAGCTCTGAGTAGCATAATGCCTTCGCCCAGAATGATACCACAATATAAGGACAAAATGATTGACTTAAACAATTGGCTAAGCTTCTGGTGTCATTCAAAGGGGATCCAGTATATGTCTGCCTGGGATGACATGATCGACAGACCACAATGCTTTGTCAGAGATGTTCTGCACTTGTCGCCCTTGGGATTCAGGTTTCTGGCTAAGGCTCTTGCCACCCTTATAGTGCCCCTTTTTTAGGCAAAGTTCAAAGGACAAAACCACCACCATAACAGGCACAAACATGCAAAATCTGAAGGTAATGCTACTCAGTGCTAGAAGTCTAAACCTCAAAATGCACTCTGTCAAGGCACTCCTAAAAATGAAAAACATCGATATCTGTGCAGTAACTGAGACCTGGTTCAAGGCTCCAGAGAGCAGCCCTGCAATACCAGTCTACAACTCTTACCACACTTTTCGGCCACCAAACCCGGACCAAACACTAAAGGTGGAGGAGTGTCAGTATTCACCAAGGATATTCACACCACCAGGCTAGTTGCCCAACACAATGCATCTGAAATTCTCCAGATGCAACTAACACTAGGTAAGACTGCAATCCAAATTGTAGCTTGCTACAGATCCTCCACCATGCCCCAAGATTCTCACTACACATTTCTAAACATACTGAAAAATATTAAGATAGAACCAAACACCCTAACGCTGGGTGATTTTAACTACCCTGCCATTAACTGGGAAAACTACTCATGTACCAACACCTTTGCCCAGTGGTTCTTGGAATTCATAAATTTCAATGCCCTGGATCAACTAATCCAAAGTCCCACCAGGGGCTCCAATATCCTAGATCTGGTTATTACCAACATGGGAAATCGATGCTCCACACCTATGGTCACCCCTTCATTAGTCAGGTATGACCATAAGCTAATCACCCTTAACATCCACATCCCACCCCCAGCCCCCCAGTAAGGAAACCTCCATAAAAAACTTCTCCAAAACCAACTTCATGCTACTCAAGTCAGAAGTGACAAACTTCATGACACCCATGCAGACAGGAACTGAAAGTTCAACTGCTGAATCCTACATCCTATACTCATGCATGAATCGTGCCATCCCAAATAGAACCAAGATGCTTTCATCCAAAAAAGGAAGCCAATCTGGTGGTCCCCTGCCATAAACAAACTTTACAACAAAAGGAAGAAACTGTTGCAGAAAAGAGGAAAATCCCAGGATGCAAAAAACTCCCTTACCAGCCTCAGTAAGAAACTGAGATCCCTCATAAAATCCTCCAAAACGAGTTACGAAAATAAAATTGACAAAGATTCCAAAGACAACCACAAGGCATTCTATAACTATGTCAAGAATCTAAATGGCAATGCTCAGATCTGCTCTGAGCAAAAACAGAATGGCATTAAATATACAGATCCCAAGGATATTGCCAGTATCCTGGCAGATCGATTCAGTGCCAACTTCACCCCCCCCTCTCACCCCCTAAATGACCCATTTCGATACTGGAAGATTACCAAATTCCAGTAATAACGGCCACACAGGTAAAAAACGCACTCTCCAAAGCTAAGAATACAGCATCCATGGGAGCAGATGACATCCCGGGCTGTATACTAAATGAACTACAAAATGAAATGGCAAGTGTCATGTTTAATCATAGCCTCACCTCAGGTTTCATGCCTACTGAGTAGCTCAGAGCTACAGTTATCCCACTCCACAAGGGGGATCCACCTTAGATCCTGGAAACTATCGTCCCATCAGTCTGATGAGCCTCATCTGCAAGGCCATGGAGCGTATTATCATGGAACTTATAAACAAATACATTGGCAACCTTCAAAGACTGGACCCCACCCAGTGTGGATTTGTGAAGGGCCAATCTTGTGTCCTGAACCTGATTGACTTCTTTGAATCAGTCTCCAGAGCCATGGACAAGGGTAAGGTGGTTCACACAGCCTATCTAGACCTTGCCAAGGCATTTGACACCATCCCCCACTCTGGAATCATAGATAAACTTACTAAGCTGGGCATTAATCCCCTACATCACCCAATGGGTTGCTAACTGGCTTACTGA
>NC_056743.1:1862927189-1862947189 GCF_019279795.1 Protopterus annectens | reverse complement strand
AACCTGGACGGGGTAAACAATTTGTGGACATGTACTATTTGGGAGATGGCTATGGGGAAGCTTCATGGGAACATGTGAATGGTATAAATTTCCGATAATGCACATGAGGAGATGTGCAACATAGTCAGGTGTTTAATCCTGGGTCATAGGTTCTGCAGGACTGCCTGAAGGCTGAGCAGGGTTGTGGACAACTACTGCTAATGCAACTTGTGTCCAGTTGTCTATGGGGCTGGACATCATGTCGTGCCACCAAGTCTAATCTTTTGAACAGACACATCCCATGAGGGATGGCCAAAAATTTTAGACACCAATAACTCCCATTCTTTTGGCTTTGCGAAAATGAGGGAGGGTTATACATGCAAGAGATACCTAGTTTGCAAGCCTGAGACTGCCTAGGGTGAGACTGCCTACTAGATATGGGTAGGGGGCATTAAGTGCAGATATGGCTGTGCCAAGCTAGCAGCCTGAGTATGGGTGGTTTTGGTGGACATTCAGCAAGGGGGGGTGGCGTGTTGTGGAGGGGATGATGGGTATTCAATTATGTATCCAGGTGTGTTGGGGTTGGATGGCTCAGTTCAGGCCAGACCATTATGTGGGTATGAGCCGGTAATGTTTCTGTACATGTGTATCGCACATTTTAATGTTCATATGTTTGTGGGATTGTGTTCTGCAGTATGGCCTGTCAGGGTGTATTGCAGATGTGAATGTAGGTTTGTTGTTTTCCTTTCTAATTCACCCACTGCTCCCTTGTGCACCTCCAGTTTACCTATTGTACATCTGACCCAGTCTCCCCTTGGCGAATTATTACATTACCCGTCACCTCCCCCATATTCCACACACACCATCCCTTCTCTGGTTGATGGCCCATGGCACTGACAACAGAACACATTGCGTACTTTACATATCTCTGGTACCAATATGGTTGTGAGGACAACCCTAGCATATTTGATCTTCCACATGCTGTACTTCACGCACATAGGTACACGCAAATACTTATCTTTCATGACATGGTAGGTAGACCCGGGTAATACCCATTCAACTTTGGGCCATCCAGACAAGGAGAACTTGGAATGCAAATGGGCAGTTATTGAGTGAATGTTCTGACCTTTCATAGGGTTGCTACCTTTTCAAATGGCCAAAGTGGGACATTTTCGGCACACACATCAGATTTTACAGGCCAACACATACCCACAGTCAGTACAAAGGATAGTGCTTTACTTTTATGCCTAAGTGAAAGCTTATTCTTATAGGTTCATAGGTTCATACTAGGCTATCTGCCCTAGGGCATTTATAAGCCTAGCCAGAGTGTGTATGGCTTTCGCCACCCATTTTAAATTAATTTTGCTATGCCCTTTTTCGAGGTTAGTATACTGTGCCTCTGTCTAACAGTGACACAGAAGTGATACCCGGGGTAAATCTACGATCTCCCATCCACTCATCAAGATTCCTCTTGAAGAGAGTCAATGAGGGACTCTGCCTAACCTGGACTGGGATTTTATTCCAAAGTGAAGGGAGCCTCTGGGTTATGAATCTGTCCCTCCAGCATGTCCTATTTATTTCAGTGCTGAGGTTTAGAGGTTTAGTTGCTTATTCTGTTTCTTGTAACATTTAGGTATTTTAGATACAGCAATAATTATTTTATGGAACTATTACAGAAAATATGGGATATAATTATGTCCTACAATCACAGGACATTTGCCATTTGTAATATTTTTGGTAAGGACACAACTACCCAGAGAGGGACTGTCCCTCACAAAGTGGGACAGGTGGTAACCCTAAACATTGGGCTAGGCTTAGCAAAGGGCAGCGGTGCGCAAACATGCTGCGTTTCGCTTCCACTTGGTATAACAATCAACACTACAATGGAATACTGGCATGGTGTTTTAAATGTTATTTCGTTTGAGGGACGGGGGCTCAATATTCAGCTACATGACTTTGTACTTACTTTTTATTTTGGGTGTTGGCGAAGCTGTCTTGTATGCTTTGCATACATTTCAGTATCTACAGACACTGACAGTAGTGATTACTATTAGAGGCAGGCTGTACTAGTCAGCATTTTAGGTTGCGCGTCAGCAGCTGACATGTTCACGCCTCTGTGCAGCACTTAGACACACCCCCTGCACTCGCACATGTTTTCTATGCATGTGGACATTGTGGCAGCGCACCTTCATTAATATGCATGTGGTGCTGCTGCACCATCTCTACGCCGCACAGCTGGTGCAAGGCTAATGCTGTCCTTGCGCCGAGCTTCATGAATCCTGGGGTATGTCTTTACCAACCTAGCCAATATGTATACCCCACCACATATCTCCCCATTTTTTTTTAAATATAACTATAAATCAATTACTTTCTCCATTGGGGGTTAGTGGTACCACCCCAACATCAAATGAAACCATATTTAGGGATCTTCCTCAGGACAAATCTACTTCAACTAGCAAAAGACCTAAGCAAAATTCCCAAGAATGGACCCATCTGAAAGGGATGCCACATTCACCTCTAGTTTTTACCAGTATCTAAACATCTACATAAAAAGTCTGTACCGTTACTCCCTAAATTTAATGGTAAGTTCAGGAGTAACCCTCTCTGGTTGACCTCCCATATTAATAAACTGTATAATAAATGAAGGAAAATAATGAAAAGTTTAAGAAATCCTCATGCCTTGTCCTCAAAACCTGCCAGTAAGGAACTTAAAAGTATTGTTAGAAAGTGTAAAGCAAAATTCAAACTTAAGGTCACTACTGATACCAAATGAAACTGCACATCTTTTTTCAGTTGTGTCAGGAGATTAAAGAATAATATCCAGCAATGCACTGAGCTCATCCATAATAATATCTCACATTCCAATCCCAAGGATGTAGCCAATATGTTAGCAGATAAATTTATTGCTAACTTTACCCCACCCATATTGTTATGCCCAGTATCCTTGAAAATTTTTTTTTTTTCCTGTTATCACTTTGGAACTAGTATTAGAATCCCTGTCAAATGTAAAACACAATGCTTCTATGGAATGAGATTACATAGCAGGCTACATTTTTATCAGTGCCAAGTATGCCTTATCTGAGCCTCTCAAACTGTTCAATCTTAATTTATCCACATGGCTGTCCCTGACGCCTGCAGCACAGTCAAAATAATGTTTCTCCACAAGGGTGGGACCTTTACAAATCCAGGTAATTATATGTCCATCAGCCTCACCAGCATTATATGCAAAACCATGGAATGTGTCATATCAGAATTCACTTATACTAACAGGACAGGGTTTTGTAAAGGGCAGGTCTTGTCTTCTGAATGCAGTAAATGTCTTTAAAAAGGTTACAAAGGTTGTGGACAGTGGTCATTCTGTATATGTTGTTTACTTTGACATGGCCAAGGCTTCTGTCAGTATCTCCCATGATGGCATTATTGAAAAATTAGACACACTTAATGTAAGCTCTTTGATTGTCCACTGGATTGCAAATTGGATATCTAAAAGATCTCAGGTTGTGAAAGTTGCTGGCACCCTCTATGAATTCACAATTGTAAATACAGTGGTACCATAGGGAACAGTGCTGCACCCTCTCCTAGTTGATATTTATTTTGCAGACATCCAAGCCAATAGCCATGAAGTGTGGTTGATCATGTTTCCTGATGACTAGAAGCTGGACATTGTTATCCATTCACCCGCTAATATTAACTCCTCCAAAAGGAGCTTTTCCCACCACATATTTAATAAGTGATATTCCTCTTTAAACATATATGGTTGTAAGAGACCTGACTACTTATGTGGACATGGCTCTGTCTCTCTCTCATTTAGTCATCATGTTTCATAGTCAAGAAATCCTTCACTCTGGTCCAGCTAATTTCCAAGGGGAATATCTTCAGGATCCAAAGAAGTCATCTGAACACTGTACTTTCCCTTATCAGACCCATCATCAAACACAATGTCTCAGTGGTATGTACAAATCCAAGCATGTCACTAATCTAGAAAGGCCTCAACAATTTTTAACTAATATAATAAAAGACCATAAATCTTTCTACTATTCAAGTAGATTAGCAAACTTCTTATACCAACTGTTCCAACGTGACTTGTGTTTTGTTTTTTGAGCTATGAAAGTGCCATTCTTATTTGATGTCCTATGTTTTGCAAAACCAGTGGCTCTACAAACACTCATACTGGGACCAATGTTCACACCAACACATAAACAAGACTCACTGGAGCTTTCTGCCTCAATATATTCCCATCCTATGGAACAAGTCACCACTACAGGTCAAGCAAAGTACTACTTTGTCTGTATTTAAGATTAGTCTTGATGACTGGGTGGGTAAACATAAATTTACACAAGAATTATCATGTACAACCCTGCTTGATGTAAGAGATGGTCACTATTAAGTACTTGTAAAGGGTGATAAGAACTTTAAGGTGAGTCTATTTAAAGGTGTTTTTGGCTAGACTTCTTACAATCTCTGTGACCATTTTGCATAGTATTCCTCCGATGTTTTTGGAATTTCTCTCTATCTATCTATCTATCTATCTATCTATCTATCTATCTATCTATCTATCTATCTATCTATCTCTGCAATTTTTCTTTGTATGATGGCATGACACATCCAAATTCAAATATTTTGGGGACTGCATGGACAGCTCACTGAAGCCCTTACAATTTCCTCTTTGTAATGTAGATATCTTTATCAGGAGCTGCTCCTTTGACAGAAAAAACTGGAAACCTCAGAGGTCTCCAGAAACCTTTGTTCAGGTTCATGTGGAAGGACATGAGTAATTTGGCATCTTGTCTTTTCTCAAAGAGGGGTCAGAGGCATTGTTTATTTGTTTATTTGATCCACAGTGCTAACTGGGTTTATAGGCAACCAATCTTTATGTGTGTCTGGGATGCAACCAGACTGGAATACTGATGTGAGCATATGTCAAAGACATTGTTGCATGCTGCAAACAATCAATTATAAAAGTGCTGGACCAGTGTTTTGATAAAGGATGTTTTCTATATTTTGATTAATGACTTCTCCATTGGTAACTCACAAAAATCAGACCTTTTCAAATAGGTACTTCTGTACAGGAGGTTCAGAAAAGAAAGCCCTCTCTCATTTTAAAGATGATAAATGAGCCAGTTTATATGACTGTGTGATTGAAACTAATAACACATATGAATGAGCAGTAGCTTCTTGTCTGTTAGAATGCAAAACTTTATGAGGCCAGTAGGTACCATATCATTCATTCATTCATGGCATTATGGCAGTAATGGGAAAAACTGGCACTTACCAGTATTTCTGCACAACTAACAGAATGTTACAGCAGCTGTCAGTATGTTACAGCAGCTGTCAGAATGTTATGGCACCTGTCAGATTGTTACAGCAGTTGTCAGAATATTAGTGCAGCTGTCAGAATGCTATGGTAACTGAATGTTATGCATCTGCCAGCCTAGCATTCTGACTGTTTTATGGAGACAAGAGGAGCAATGTGATCTTTTTCTGAGTGCTGTGATTTGTTTGTAAGGGAGGTGGCTGCCTTAGCCACCCAGCAATCTCCATATTTTAAAACGAAAAAGGGTAGTTTGATTACAGGTGGGATCTTAAGGGTTGCAGCAGACCCCCTTACTAACATAAGCCATTTATGTTTTCTTTAATTCTTAAATGTCATATGATGACCCATTATAGCCTAGTGTTACTTCCAGGTGTTTTTGCAATAGCATCCTACTGATGTCTCCTGGTAACTAATACAGCCTGTTCATATTTGTTTCAATAGTTTCAAAACCATGCCACATACAAGCTACATAAAAATGTCATCTTACAGCTTATATGATGGGTGACACAACTACCCTCTTATTTAAACTCTGTCTACTGCTGCTTAAGCGATATTAATTGTTCATACAGTATTCATTTATAATGTCATAATTTTCATAAGTTCTCGTATGTTAACAGCCATGTAACACCACTTTCCTGCTTATCCTTATAGGAAAGCTCAAATATGGATGAACAAAATGCTGCTGACAGTATGTGTGCAGCTTGAGTCATTACTGAGATATTGTAAGTTGTTTACAAAATATTGCACACTTAATATTTACTGTATTTATTATGACTTATAAAATCTACTTTAAGACCTGGAATCTAATGAACACCACCACTGTAAAGATTTGCTTGTGCTGAACAATTTGCAATTTACACTTTAGTAATGGTGATGCCTCCAGTTTAATGAACATGCGTTTAAAATTTGAGTCCATAAATTGATTTTGTCAAAAAGCTGAGAATGCAATCATTGCAAGTTGACTACAAATTTCTAGAGTTCCATAGGAGCAAATTAGTTTAGTTACTGTAACTCATTGCTTCCTAGAAAATAATATTCTTCAAGAATGCAGACTTTCTGTGTATCCTTTAAGAATATAGTTATCTTAATGGAAGACTTTCCTATCAGTGTTTCCAAAGTTTAATTTCTGATGTTGTTGTATGGATACATAATTAAAAACTAATGCAGCAGGTGGCATCTAAAAGCTGACATTAATTTGCTAGTCATGTATGGTTAAATATCAGGGTGGGATGCACAGGACTGGAATCATGAAGGAGTATTTGCAAAATGGCATGAAAACATTTTCCATATTAAAATTACTAATGGACATAAGGAGTATGATACCATCATGTCAGGGGGTAAAGTATGCAATCAGCGGCTATTTATTAAAAAAAAAACATCAACTACAATGTGAAGATATTCAGAAATATAGATGCTAAAGCATTAATTTTAACAATATTTTCATATTTGTATTAATATAGGTAAAGACATATGATTTATAGATAAGCAAATGGGGCCACCTTATACACATTAAGGCAAGCAATTATGCCATTGATACTTGCCATTTAACATGCATAGCTTTGTAGATTGATATTATTGTTCTGAAATATTGTGAAAATAAGATACACATAATTTGTACAGTATCAGAAATGCAGGACAGAATTGCTGTTGTCATTCACAATGCAAATGTTTGCATACCTCTCAACTGTACAGATTTTGGCAGAATTTCCAGAGTTTTGCCTCATATTTTTGATCTGTACCTCATAAAAGTTGTTGTTTTCTGGCAAATCACAGAGATTATCTGAGGACTGAAGTCACTAAATAATGATATACATTTCTGTTTCAGACTTCATAGCCTTCAGAAAAATGCATGCCAAGACAAATGCAGTTATTCTAGCAACTTTCAGAGTTTATAAGAGTAATACTTAAAATCTGTTCCTATTTTTGGGCATTTGTCCCCATTTTGTTAGGCTTTGTTCAGTTTTTTTGAGCAAAGAAGTTGAGATGTATGCAACAACAGATGAAAAATTCTCTTACTGATTCTTTGTGTCTATTTTGCATGCTTACAGCTAGATAGCCCTTTGACAATAACACTAGTAGATTCCATTTTTCTTTCATAAATCTGCAATGTGAATTCAGCTTCATTAGCTAGACATTTGGTACTACCACCAGCATGTATACCACTGTTAAATGAGCATTCATGCTTTACATTTTTGTCACATGTATCATATATGAAATACTGTGAATTGTTTCAAATATGTTTTTAATAGATGATCTTGGAGAAAAGCTCATAGGAAGCTAGTTGTTTCTTGGCTTAGAATAGTTTAGCTAACAGTGAGTTTAATAATGGGTATATGCTAGACATGACTTCCATTTTTTTAATTTTTGGTTTTAAATTGCCACCCTCCCCCAATCAGTACATAATTCTATGAATAGGCAGAGACCATCTCATATGAGAGGGATTATACCAATGTCAGTAAGATAAAGCTAAAGACCATTTTAAGTCATTCAAGACTAAAATACTTTTTTTGTATTCCAAATAACAAAAATATTTCCTTATGGTGTCCAGGGTCCAGATAATTTAGGGGTCTGTCTTCCTTGCAGAGTGAGTCACCAATTAATAATAATGAGTATTAGAAAGTGCACAATATATTTAACAAAATGATATTGAGACTGTTAATCTCAGATGTTTTGCAGTGGAGAAATTAACCACTGAGTTCTCCTTGTTGTTGATAATTTCACATTTGCTTTCATATTTTCATAACTGACAGACCTACATGCTATTTAGGGGCATAGAGTAAAATGTCCTAGCAGGAGAAAGAAAAGTGCATTATCAATGTGCAATTACAGTACACTATACTGGAGATATTGGTACTTATGTGCTAGTCATTATGGAAATATGAAATATTTTCATATCTGTTTAATATTTCTAAAGGTGGGTGACTTACAAACTATTAAATGACATTAAATGAAACTTTATATTGTGTTGAAGAAAACTGTGATTGATGTTTGCACTGCAAATTGCACATCTTGAGAGGTATTTGTGGTTATTTGTATTGTTAATTATACAAATAATTATATTTCTTCATATTTCTGTAACTACCTTAATAAGCATGTATATTAAAATTAACTTTTTGCAATTATGTGAAAGCTTATGTCTGGCTAACCAAAATGAGTTAACAAAATACATCTACATTGTACAGTTTCCAGGATATGATAGTTTGTGAAACATTACAGAAAAATATAATTCTGGATTTTTATGTATAATAATATATTATAGCATTTATGTACTGTCATTTTACTGGCTGTTATCAATGCAAAGACATTTTTACTGATAACATTTATGTTTGTACCATTATAATAGCTTTTATTGTTCTTAAAATATTTACATTTCTTTGCATTATGCTTTTTAAGTTGATTTCTCAGAAAAAAAGTTTTGGAATGTAAGGATGTGTGTAGGCTGCTAGATTTGTGACATTCCACATCACATAGATTTTATTGAGGTAAAACACAGCCTACACTTACAATTGGTACTTTTTTCTATAAAACTTAAACAGAAACTATGCTAGGTAATAGAGCTGATAACAACTCCAAACACATTCAAAGTACAGTAGAATTCACTTTGGCAGTTAATGAAGAGATCTTGTAACCATGTCCTGAAACATTTAGAAAACTAATCCTTTTCCAGGTAAACACATACAAGTTCTAGTAACATACCTTTAGCAGAACTTTTTTGTAAACAATATCACCCGGATCGCTAATTGAATGCAGTTAAACACTGCTGAGGCAAAAGCAGTAATTTCAACTGAAAGCCTCAACTTACTTCCATTTTCAGATTTTTACAGTCTCACCCATTTCAAAACTACGTCGAATAAAAAATGCAGTTATGTATTTTTTCACTATTTAAGGAAATGCGTAGCTCTGAATTTGCTCTCTAACAAAACAGAAAAATTGTGCTGGAGGGGGTTTAGTCAAGATGACTAACAAAGAGTAGCAACTAGTGAAAGCTCTGTGACTGAATATTTTTTTCTGACAGAAAATGTAATCAAAAAATTAAAATTTGGAAATATTGTTAACTAATGTTATCCATTAACATTCAGAAAAAAGATTTATATCTTCAAGTTTTTCAAAAGCTGTAATTCCCTGTAAGAATGTCAACTGTTTTGTTTAGACAGAAGAGAGCGACTCAAGAAATGTTACTCATGATTGTTTTGTTAAAAAAAACATATCCAGTCAATAATATCTGGTATACATAATGTACTACTTAAAACAGACAAACTGGATACAACAATAGAAAGTTAAAGAAGAAATCAGAAGGAAGATGAAACATTTAGAAAATCTTATGAAACAACAAATTGAACAAATAAGCAGTATGGAAGAGACTTTAAATGATCTTGAAGGGAAAATAACCGAGGGTGAGTCTCAGACTGAATTTCTTTTAAAACAAAATAACTGTCTCATAAAGTTGATTATTTAGAAAATATATTGAGACAAAATAACATTAGAATTTATGGTACACCTGAAAAGTATGAGAGATAATATAATAAACATCTTAATAACCTGGTTACATAAAACATTAAATCTACATGAAACTTTGTCTTTAGGAATTAAAAGGGCATGGAGATTCTTTTGAGCACCTTCAAAGAAGAAAAGCTCATCACCTTGTTCAATTATGTTAAGTTTATGTCTAGCTTAGAAAAAGATCAGACATTACAAACAGTATGGTCCAGACCACCTATTAAAACAGGTGAACATGTAGTTAGATTTAAAAATGGTTATCACAGTAAAATAATCAGTAAAAGAAAATCCTGTTTAAAACTGATGAAGGAACAAGTGACATTTATTCTCCAATTACAAGACTTTTATTTTCAGAAACAATACATTTGCTGTTCAAGTAGAAGGTTATTTATGAATTAAATAGCACTTAAAGAAAGCATGAGAAAAAGGCATGTTCCAGTTGTATAAGAATGCTAGATTCTTGCTTGCCTTGCTTCCTACCTTGAGCTGTTCTGAAGAAAATCTAGGTCAAAGTTCATCATTGATGTCTGTGACAACAGAAAGGAACTTTCTTTTTCTTTCTTTTTTCCTCAAGAATGTATGTCAGAAATCTACTGAAAATAACATGTTTTCTTTTCTTAGAAATGAAGAATTGGTAAAATAAAAGGTATATTATTATTTGATATTGAGCTGTTGCTGACGTATCATTTGCTTACATTTTGCTGAATGTTAATAACTTATGCCATAGTGTTATTAACTCTAACTCTACATATTAATGGAAAGAAGCAAAGGTTGATGTTTGGTACTGATTAGGACAGTTTAAAAGAATTAAAAAGAATGAGAAACTTACAATGGAAAATATCAGCTACTGTGTGCTGTGAGTTGCCACTTTCACACCCTGCAATCAAGATCTAATGTCGGGATGTGAAACTCAGATCAGAACAGCAGTTCACAATGGCTGAAAATACACACTCAAATTAAACAAGCAAAATTATTTTAAATATAGTCAAGATTGCTTGTAATACTAGAATTATTAAGAATAGTAAACATCTTATAAATAATACGCAAATACACAATGAATTAAATAGCTAATATGTAAGATTAATAAAATAGCAGTATCAGTAAGCTAAGAAATATATGCATATACTATATCACATACTATAACACATAGAATAATATCTAATAGAGAGCCAATGACTAAATACCGCTTTGATGGGAGATATTAGAAATATAAGTTAAATAGAATAAGGTAGAATCTTCTTCTTTTTCTTTCAGCTGCTCCCGTTAGGGGTCACCACAGCGGATAAACTGTTTCCATTTCTTCCTGTCCTCTGCATCTTGCTCTGTCACGTCAACCACATGCATGTCCTCTCTCATCACATCCATAAACCTTATCTTAGGCCTTCCTCTTTTCTTGTTACTTGGCAGCTTCATTCTTAACATATTTTTCCCAATATACTCTGCATCCCTCCTCAACACATGTCCAAACCAATGTAATCTTGCCTCTCTGGCTTTGTCTCCAAACCTTCCAACCTGGGCTGACCCTCTAATATACTTATTCCTAATCCTGTCCATCCTTGTCACACCCAGTGCAAATCTTAACATCTTCAACTCTGCCATGTCAAGCTCTGACTCCTGCCTTTTTGTCAGTGCCACTGTTTCCACCCATATAACATAGCTGGTCTCATTACCCTTTTGTAGACCTTCCCTTTCACTCTTACTGGTACTCATCTGTCACAAATCACTCCTGACACTCTTCTCCACCCACTCCATCCTGCCTGTACTCTCTTCTTCACCTCTCTTCCACACTCCCCATTACTCTGAACTGTTGATCCCAAGTATTTAAACTCATCCACCTTCGCCACCTCTACTCCCTGCATCCTCACCATTCTTCTATCCTCCCTCTCATTCACACACATATATTCTGTCTTAGTCCTGCTGACCTTCATTCCTCTTTTCTCTAGAGCATATCTCCACCTCTCCAGGGTCTGCTCCACCTGTGCCTTACTCTCAATACAGATCACAATGTCATATGCAAACATCATAGTCCATGGGGACTCCTGTCTGATCTCATCTGTCAACCTGTCCATCACCATTGCAAATAAGAAAGGGCTCAGAGCTGATCCTTGATGTAATCTCACCTCCACCTTAAACGCATCCATCACTCCCACCACAGACCTCACCACTGTCACACTACTCTTGTACATATTCTGCACCACTCTTACATACTTCTCTGACACTCCCGACTTCCTCATACAGTACAGAGTCAAACTGCAAACTACTGAAAAACAACAAAAAAATAGGCAGGCAACAGTAATTCTTAAACTTTTATGGTTAGCACTTTCGTCAAGTATTCTTACACTCAGCTTCATCAGACACTAGTTAAAAGAATGGTAGCCATATTTAAAACCAGATTCATAGTCACATGTTCAGTCACCTCACATGACACCATGTCACCTGATACAATTCTCATTTCTATAGCACATATACCTAAAAATTTTATAAACAGTTGTGTAAAAAATGTGTATACACTTTTCTATTGATGTAATGCTAAAATTCATATGTACTTATACAAAGAATACATAAATATACATGAAAAATCCAGCAAAAACATCCAAAAACATGTGTTATTGTGTACATAAAAATTGTTACATGTCACTAACCAACCTGAATAAATTTCAGTTGAATGTCTGCTATCAAAGATGATATGTATTCCAGGTATGTACAAATGCGAAGCCTGCTCTTATTGCAGGTTTATGCAAACAGGTAACCGATTTAACATCCTGGATGAAAAATTTGCTTGTAAGGGCAGATTTAATTGCAATTCCACTATGGTTGTTTACCTCTCTTCCTGCCAGTCTTGTACAGGCTTTTACATCGGCAAGATTGAGTGTAAACTAAGGGAAAGAGTGTACAAGCATATTTACCACATTAGGAAAGCCAAAACAGACAATGCTCTCACAAAACATTTGGTAGAAAACCCTGGTCATTCCTTCACATTGAGGGTGCTCGACCAAATTGAAATTGACATCAGGGGCAGTCCATTAAGCTTAAAACATGAGGTGAAGGAGCTGATTTGGCAGCTTAGAACTAGGGCTTATGTGACACCAGGGTTGAACAACGTATGCTCTTTGGCATGTGTCTTGAAACTGAGGAGTTTAAAACATTAACACAAGGCTAATTACTCAGGTGACTAGACATATAATTTGGGGCACTCTTTGTGTTTGTTATATACACACAACCACCCCCCCCCCCCATACACAAGTACATGCATTTATGACATTCAACTGAAATTTATTCAGGTTGATTAGTGACATGTAACACTTTTTATGTACACAATAACAAATATTGTTTTTTTGGATGTTTTAGCTGGCTTTTTCATGTATATTTATGTATTCTTTATATATGTACATATGAATTTGAGCATTACATCAATAGGAAAGTGTATACACATTTTTACACAATTGTTTATACAATTGTTAGGTACATATGTTATAGAAATGAGAATTGTATCAGGTGGCATGGTGGCATGTGAGGTGGCTGAACATGTGACTATGAATCTGGTTTCAAATATGGCTACCATTCTTTTAACTAGTGTCTGATGAAGTTGAGTGTAAGAATACTTAACAAAAGTGCTAACCATAAAAGTTTAAGAATTACTGTTGCTTGCCTATTTTTTTGTTGTTCCTCATACAGTACCACAACTCCTCTCTAGGCACCCTGTCATATGCTTTCTCTACGTCCACAAAGACACAATGCAACTCCTTATGACCTTCTCTGTACTTCTCCATCAACACTAGAATATTAGTGGTAAAATAAGACAGATAAATATATATACTTACATAACAAGCTGCCTATAAAAAGACATGTATTACATATACCTGCATATGGCAGAAATGTGAATGTACAAGATCCTGTATAATTTACACAGCACATCATATAAAATGTTTGAAAATAATCTGAAAGCTAAGATTTGAAGCCCCATCACATGAACTTTGAAGCGTTTTGTATTTTGCATATTATTAGATTCACTAAGACTAACTGAAATAACTCATTTCATAAGTCAAAGCTGAAATTTGAGTGTTATATTGCTGAATCAATATATCCATTTTGATTGAAAGTAAAGTAGATGTTTCAATATGTTTGAACCCAAAAAGGGAGAATGGGATTTGAATTAAGCACATAGCAACTTTTGAATGCAATATAGACTGCAGACATTTTTGACTCCATAGAAACCACAACACAATCTCTTTGCTCTGACCATAATACATATTTTTATGAAGTAGTTTAATAAGCTAAATGATTTTTAACTATTTTGATATTTATCATGTTAAGAGTGTTACACAATTTTGAGATATAGACACTTGTACTTTAAAAATTAATAAGATATGTGTATATTGTTTAGCATGATAAATATGTATGTGCATTGGTTTCCCTTTTGTATAATAGTTTAGTATAATGAGATAACCCATCACCTCTAGGTTTACAGAAATCTTTATCTCTTCGGGTGTCACTCTCTTCTACCTATCTATGTAGAGATTTAATTATAATAATGTTGAATGAGTGAATAATTTAAGAATATTTAATGGATAAATCATACTACTATTACTACTATTACATAAATATGCACATAGTACACTATTTGTTGGACTATTTAATATTTGTAATTAATATAAGATTATTAAACATTTTTGTAGTAATGGGGGATAGTTTAAGTGGCTAAATATATGACTAAATATGGCTAAATATATGACTAAATTAATAGTTTCTTATTATTTTTTACTTTTATATAATAGTATATTATATTATATATATATATATATATATATATATATATATATATTAATGATTTGAAAGTCGCAGTAGCTTTTAGCAAGTTTTTTTTGTATATTCAATAGGAAGACTAGACTCTTTGGTATCCATGGTAGGCTGGCTTTTATTAGCAATATATATGTGTGTGTGTATATATATATATATATATATATATATATATATATATATATATATATATATATATATATATATATATATATATATATATATATGGTTCTACCTGACTTCGTCGACAGCGCAGAAGACCGACAGCGGAATTCGGAGCTCCAGAAGATCGGAAACGAAGAAGACCGACGCGAATCGCGAGTGGCAGAACATCGACAATGCAGAAGACCGACACGACGGATGACAACACCAACGCCGAGGATGCCGACATGGGGAAAGGCTGTGTGAGTATGCGGTAGTGACGGACGTTAGGGTGCGAGGCAGGTAAGTGTGGAGATTGACGGTCTGTGGGGATAGGGGTGGGTTAAGTGAGTTAGGGTTAGGGAGCGATAGGGGTGGGTTAAGTGAGTTAGGGTTAGGGAGCGATAGGGGTGGGTTAAGTGAGTTAGGGTTAGGGAGCGATAGGGTGGGTTAAGTGAGTTAGGGTTAGGGAGCGATAGGGGCGGGTTAAGTGAGTTAGGGTTAGGGAGCGGGTAGGTAAGTGTGCGATAGTGACGGACCTTAGGGTTAGGGTAAGGTTTAGTGTGGGCTTGTAAGGATTTTGGTGTGCTTGTGTTGTGTGTGTGGTTTGTGGAATGGGGATGTGTTTTGTTTTTAATTGTTATTGTGGTGTGTGCAGTGTATGGGGTTTCGTGTTTGTGTACCGTCGGTTATTTCGTTGTCGGTTATGTGTGGTTTCGTGTTTATGGACTGTCGAATATGTGGTGTCGGTGATGTGGTTGTCGGTGTTGTGTGGTTTCGATTATGTCAGGTAGAACCATATATATATATATATATATATATATACAGTTATAGCTATAGATCTGTTTTTGTTTTTGATATCTATAATTTTAGTCGTTTACTTTGTAGAAAGGACGGATTCCAAAAATGTGGAATGTTAAGATAGTTTTAGGGGAATACATTAGAGTATTTTATATAATTAAATTAATATGTTGGATAAATGTGTCATATTATCTTTTACAAGAAATCTTTGTTCTAATACACAGTATGTATAGTTTTAATTTATTATCTATTAATGTAAATGGATTAAATAATGACAACAAAAGGAAATCATAACTGATATATCTAAAATTAAATAAAGGAGACATGATATTCTTGCAAGAGAATCACTTGATAAAGATATACTTAACTTAGGTTACAGAATGTTATCATCTGCTTCTTCTAACAAAAAGAAGAGAGGAACTGCTTAACGTTGGGGAAAATCTACTGTAATGCCAAAGGTCATGGAATCCATTAATGATCTCAAAAGATTGTGTACATTTGTAATAATTAAATGTAATGGTAACCTCTATACACTAGCTATTTTTTACTGGATCCCTAGAATAGGTACAAGAATGGCTAAAAATCACTTAAATTTACTGTGAAGTCATTGGAAGGGTTAATTTAATTTTAGAAGGGGATTTTAACTGCATATCTAGTATGGAAGATACAAGTGAACAGAAGAAAGCTAAAATACTAACATTCACTTAAGCACTAAACAGATGAATTAGTAACAATAATTTAGTTGATTTAATAGTAAAAACAGAAGATAAGTCATTGTTCTTTACTCATTATTTTTATGTGCCAGGGACACAAACTAAAATTGATAGGATTTGCACCTCTACAGGTTTACTTAATAAAGTAAATTATTTTAAAACTATTCTTTGTCCTTTATCTGATCATAATGTGCTAAGTATTAATACATTAATGGATATAAGGACATTTCAGATTATTTATAGAATCCCAGTATATATGATGAAATTAAAATAATTTAAGAGTTACCTTGAGGAACAAATTGAGATTTTTTTTATCCTTGACTGATAATGGCCAGTTTAGTAAAGTTATACTATGAGAATCTTTAAAATGCATATTAAGGGTGGAATGGGAAGTTGGGTTAGTAATAAAATGAAAGAATGGGATAAAGGGCTGTTAAAAATACAAGCTGAAATACAGAAAGTGAGGTTTGAACAGCAAAGAAATTAGATAATACTGAAGTCATTCAAAAGATAATGACAAAATATCAGATTTAAAGCATAAAGTGGAGATAGCTTTAAAAAAATAAAATTGCAGTTATTCAATTACTTCAAAACAATCTACATAGATTAGGTAATAGAAGTAAGGTGTTAAGCAAAAAGGCACAAATCAATAATATCCAAAATCCTCACAAAAAAAAAAACTTAATTCATAGAGGAAATTATTAATATATATATATTTTAAAAATCCATGAGGATCTTAATAAAGATAAAAATAATCTTGATGATTACAAAATTGACAAGTATTTAAAATATTACCTATAAACTTATTGACCAGCAAACATCTCTGTTGAATAGAAACTAGAAAAAAAAAGAAAAGAAAAAAGGTAAATGGTAAAGCTCAGGGCTTATATGGTTAAGTATGGAATTATATAATCTGCTTCCATTAAATATTTTAGAATTGCTGAGTGTCAATTTCTGGATAATTCAGAGTGACAAAATAATTTCTCCCTCATGGAAATTTTCTGTAATCTCACCTATATTTAAATAAGAAAATAATAATAAGTTAGTTACCTTATATAGACCTATTTCATTATTAAATGTAGACTATAAAATATTTACCTCTTCTTCTTACAAGATTAAGAGATATAGTAAATACATTAATTGATAAAGATCAAACTGGATTTATAGCAAATAGATTAATGTATGATTAATATAGAAAGGGTAGTAACTATTTTAGATTTAGCAAAATAAATGAACAAGACATTGGCCCTAATTAGCTTAGATATTGAGGGAACTTTTGATTCTGTAGATTGAAACTATCTGTTAAAAACTTTAGAAGTGTTGCATTTCCAGAACAAAAGTATTGAAATATTAAAGAAACTGTATAGAGACTCCAATGCATACATCAAAAATGAATTTTACATTTCTTAAGGATTCCCTTTAAACAAAGGCATGAAGCAAGGGTGTCCCTTGCCCCCTCTACTATTTGTATTAGTTATTGAACCCTTAGCTAACAGTATAAAATCAATGTAAATTTTGATGGAATCTCAGTTAACAAGGATTGTAAATCTAAAATACAACTTTTTACAGATGAGATTTTACTAACTATAGGAGATTTAAATTATTCAATAAAAGAAATGGATAAGGAAATTGAAAAGTTTCAAGAAGTATCATTGTTGAAATTTAAGAATAATAAACTGAAATGTTAGTGTTAAATCAATTACTAGAGAGTAAGTTTAAATATCATTAGGAAGGAAAAGAACTAAAATTGTCAGAATTACAATCTATCAAGTTGTGAATAAGAATATTAATATTATTTTAATTATAACTGAAGAAGTGTTACTTCTTATTAAAAATTGAATGAATGTTTCAGGTTAGTACTTAATAAAGTGATTATATTACCCAATATTATATATTGCATTTAATAGCTTTAATACCTGACAAAAAACTTTTAAAGAAAGCCCAGAATTGCTTATAGAAATCATATAAGATTGTGGGAGTACAGTGATATTAGCTCCCCAGATGTAGAATCATATTCTATTGTTGCACATTTTATCTCTAATATACTCAGGATAGACTATAATAGAGATAATATGTGCAACAATAAAATACAATTCTACATCTGGGCAGCTAATAGCACTGTACTCCTACAATCTTATATGATTTCTATAAGTACTCTGGATAGACTATGCTGTGGTGGTACGGCAGTAGCGTTGTTACCTCACAGCAAAGGTTCTCCTGTTTGAGTCTTGGCTGGGCTTGGGAGTGCCTTCTGTGTGGAGTCTGCATGTCCTCCTCATGGTTTGGGTAGCATTCGAAAGACATGCGTGCATAAATGGGCATGCCTTCATTGAAGGTTGGGCATTGAGCTGGCACCTCGGCAATTCGTAAAAAAATCTACTGCCAATCATTAGCGGACTGGAGTTCCACTGTGGTGACCCCTTACCGGGAAAAGCCGAAAGACAAACAACAAACAACAACATACTCTGGATAGACTAAACATACACCGGTCAATGGAAAACCATTCAGGAGCAGATTATACTAAATTTTGTATGTTATTCAAATATATTAAATAAGAAATATGTACCAATCATTTCATATGGTTAATAGAATTTATCTTAGAAGGAAATTATTTCCAATATTTAGACTCTGCTTATATGATTCTAAAACGCCGTTAATATCAAAATGGATTTGTTTGTGCTTTCATATTGCACAGACCTCTAGATTTAAATAAACTCAGAACAATGTTAACATGAATTTATTAAAAATGAATGGATTAATATTATGATCTGATTGCTTTGAAAAAGGAAATGTAAGTCACCAACATATTTAATGAAAGATTATAAAGTGGATGAATCTGTTAACCAGTTAATGTTATCCAGCAGTAAGAAATTACATTAAATTTTAGATAATATGAGCAAAGAGGAACAGAACACTATTCATCCATTATATGAATATATGATTGCTATCTCTGAAGGTAAATTGACCTACAAAGGAAGCATGTTCAAGTGATATACGTTAATGATAACTACTACTAATAATAAATTTGTTTCAGAATTCTGAAACTTTTTAGATAGTAGTGGATTAAGTAACTCAAAAGATGGTAAGAATAAAACTTTGCTACTTAACTCAGTTAGTCAAACTTCTAGTTTATACTGGAAACTTTTTATGTGGAAATATATACAGAGAATGTTTGTATCTCCTCATAAAATATCTAAGTTTAATAAAATGACTTCTTCAGTTTGCTGGAGATGTAGTAAAGTTGTAAAAGCTGATTGGACACATGTTTGTGGATTGTGAAAAATAAATGCATGCAGGGAACAGATGGGTATGTTTTTGAAAGAGTTATGGTCTTATAATTCTTCATTAACTAGATCAATAATATGAATGAATATTCTACTTCCTTTATCTGTAGAAGCCAAACAACAAAACATTTTCTGGCAGTAGCTCAACAGGTTATTGCAAAAAAAGTGGAACTCAAACTCAGTTTCTACATTCAAAAATTGCTAAATTTGACAGCAATACTATATAAAACTGAAAAAGATGTGATCAGAATAAGATCTACAAATCATGCCTAGCCTTTTAGTGCTTGGGATAGGCTTGAAATGCTGCTATTGAAATAACAAGACTTTTATTGTGTTAATTGTATAAGATTACCTTGATTTGTATAAGATTACCTTGATGATTCAATGTACTGCTAACACTGTATAGTAGTATATGATATTGAATGACTTCCTTTCTATACATATTGTAAATATGTTCTTAAAAAAGAAAAAAAC